>NW_022631024.1:8834711-9065652 GCF_010015895.1 Lontra canadensis | reverse complement strand
AAGATATGAACAGACACTTCTCCAATGAAGACATACAAATGGCTATCAGACACATGAAAAAATGTTCATCATCACTAGCCATCAGGGAGATTCAAATTAAAACCACATTGAGATACCACCTTGCACCACTTAGAATGGACAAAATTAGCAAGACAGAAAACAACATGCGTTGGAGAGGATGTGGAGAAAGGGGAACCCTCTTACACTGTTGTTGGGAATGCAAGTTGGTGCAGCCACTTTGGAGAACAGTGTGGAGATTCCTCAAGAAATTAAAAATAGAGCTTCCCTATGACCCTGCCATTGCACTACTGGGTATTTACCCAAAGATACAGATGTAGTGAAAAGAAGGGCCATCTGTATCCCAATGTTTATAGCAGCAATGGCCACGGTCACCAAACTGTGGAAAGAACCAAGATGCCCTTCAACGGATGAATGGATAAGGAACATGTGGTCCATATACACTATGGAGTATTATGCCTCCATCAGAAAGGATGAATACCCAACTTTTGTAGCAACATGGACGGGACTGGGAGAGATGATGTTGAGTGAAATAAGTCAAGCAGAGAGAGTCAAGTATCATATGGTTTCACTGATTTGTGGAGCATAACAAATAGCATGGAGGACAAGGGGAGATGGAGAGGAGAAGGGAGTTGAGGGAAATTGGAAGGGGAGGTAAACCATGAGAGACTATGGACTCTGAAAAACAATCTGAGGGTTTGGAAGGGGCGGGGGCTGGGAGGTTGGGGGAACCAGGTGGTGAGTATTAGAGAGGGCACGGATTGCATGGAGCACTGGGTGTGGTACAAAAACAATGAATACTGTTATGCTGAAAATAAATTTTAAAAAATGATTTAAAAAATGAATACTGTTACGCTGAAAAATAAAAAAATAAAAAAAAAACACATTGAGATACCACCTTACAGCAGTTAGAATGGCCAAAATTAGCAAGACAGGAAACAACATGCTTTGGAAGGGACATGGAGAAAGGGGAACCCTCTTACACTGTTGGTGGGAACACAAGTTGGTGCAACCACTTTGGAAAACAGTGTGGAGATTCCTCAAGAAATTAAAAATAGAGCTTCCCTAGGACCTTGCCATTGCACTACTGTGTATTTACCCCAAAGATACAGATGTAGTGAAAAGAAGGGCCATCCGTACCCCAATGTTAATAGCAGCAATGGCCACGGTCGCCAAACTGTGGAAAGAACCAAGATGCCCTTCAACAGACGAATGGATAAGGAAGATGTGGTCCATAGACACTATGGAGTATTATGCCTCCATCAGAAAGGATGAATACCCAACTTTTGTAGCAATATGGACGGGACTGGAAGAGATTATGCTGAGTGAAATAAGTCAAGCAGAGAGAGTCAAGTATCATATGGTTTCACTGATTTGTGGAGCATAATAAATAGCATGGAGGACAAGGGGAGATGGAGAGGAGAAGGGAGTTGAGGGAAATTGGAAGGGGAGGTGAACCATGAGAGACTATGGGCTCTGAAAAACAATCTGAGGGTTTGGAAGGGGGGGGAGGGAGGTTGGGGGAACCAGGTGGTAGGTATTAGAGAGGGCATGGATTGCATGGAGCACTGGGTGTGGTGCAAAAACAATGAATACTGTTACGCTGAAAAGAAATTTAAAAAAAATATATGGCAAAAAAAATAAGAATAGTTAAATTAAAATACATATAACAACAACAACAAAATATGAACTTAGGGTTCCTGACTGGCTCAGTTGTTAGAGTATGTGACTGTTGATCTTGGGGTTGTGAATTTGAGCCCCATGTTGGTTGTAGAGATTACTTAAAAATTAAATCTTAGGGGTGCCTGGGTGGTTCAGTGGGTTACCTTTGGCTCAGGTCATGATTCCAGGGTCCTGGAATTGAGCCCCACATCAGACTCTCTGCTCAGCGGGTAGCCTGCTTCCCTTTCTGTCTCTGCCTGCCTCTCTGCCTACTTGTGATCTCTCTCTCTTTCTCTCTCTGTCAAATAAATAAATAAATAAAATCTTTTATAAAATAAAATCTTAAAAACCAAAGGAAAAAAATCACCAGTGTAATCCCCCATATCAACAGAGTAAAAAAAAGTGATCATCTTAATAGATGCATAAAAAGGATTAACCAAAAAAGTCAACAATAGAAAAAAAATTCTCAGTAAGCTCACAATAAAAAGGAAATTCCTCTGATGAAGGTCATTCCACAAAAACACTTATAGTGAACATCACACTTAATAGTAAAAAACAAAATGCAATCACCCTAAATTGGGGACAAAAGAAGAATGTCATCGTTCACTGATTCTATTAAATTTTGCACTAGAGGTGCTAGCCATACAGCATGACAAGAAAAAGAAGTAAAAGGCAAATATATGAAAACGAAGAAGTAAAATTGTTTTTAGTCCAAGAACACTATTAAGTACATAGAAAGGCCTAAGGAATCTGCAAAAATATCTACCAAAACCAACATGTGAATTTAGCAAGATTAAAGAAGATGTGGTATGTATATACAATGGAATATTACTTGGCCATCAAAAAGAATGAAATCTTGCCATTTGCAATGACATGGGTGGAATTAGACTATTATTATGCTAAGCAAAATAAGTCAGTCAGAGAAAGACAAATACCATATGATTTCATGGATATGTGGAATTTAAGAAACAAAACAGCTGAACATAGGGAAGGGAAGGAAAAATAAAATGAGATGAAAATAGAAAAGGGGGTAAACCATAAGAGCCTCTTAACTATAGGGAACAAACTGAGGGTTGCTGGAGGGGAGGTGTGTTGGGGGAATGGGGTAATTGTGTGATGGGCATTAAGGTGTGCACTTGAAGTAATGAGCACTGGGTGTTGTATGCAACTGATGAATCACTAAATTCTACCTCTGAGGGGCCCCTGAGTAGTTCAGTCGATGAAGCAGCTGCCTCCGGTTCAGGTCATGATCACAGGCTCCTGGGATCAAGCCCCGCATGGGTCTCCCTGCTCAGCAGGAAGCCTGCTTCTCCTTCTCCCTCTCCCTCTGCCCCTCCCCCTTGCTGTGCACTCTCTCTCTCTCTCTCTCAAATAAATAAATAAAATATTTTTTAAAATTCTACCTCTGAAACTAATAATGCAGCATATGTTAATTAAATTGAATTTGAATTTAAAAATTTAATAAAAATAAAGAAGTGCCTAGGCGAGCTAATGTGTGAGACACAGCTGCCATTTCAGCTATATTTGTCAGCTACCAATTCAGCTATATATTTTTTAATTTTATTTATTTATCTATTTGTCAGAGACAGAGCGAGAGAGAGAGAGAGCACAAATAGGCAGAGTGACAGGCAGAGGCAGAGAGAGAAGCAGGCTCCCCACTGAAGAAGAAGCCTGATGCAGGACTCGATCCCAGGACTCTGGGATCATGACCTGAGCTGAAGGCAGCAGCTTAACCAACTGAGCCACCCAGGTGCCCCAATTCAGCTATATTTCTAAAGCAAGATCTGTAAAGATATCTCATTGGAAACACTTAGCTGGGGAAATGTGTGTTTATATTCTCCCAAATCAGTAGAGAACTCACCTCTGATTTTTGTCGGGCTGCGTGATAAAGAGGCTCAGATTCAGACCATGAGGAGAATGCCACCCAACAATGGTGACTGACACAGGCTTCCAGAGGGACAGGCAGAGCCAAGCCCTTCAATAAACCCATGGGTGCATTGCCTGATGGTCACTGAGCTTCTCAAAGGCTTATGCAATTATTTAAGATTTGGAAGAAAGAATGTACTGTCCAAAATGTTAGAATAAAATTATAAAATTATAAATGTATAAGTAAATGTTTACACAAGGTAATATGTTAACTAGTCAAGTAAAACCCACTTCAACATGTATGCAAATTACATGAAATGTGGTATATGCATGCACTTTAATATGTTTGGTATGATGTAGATGAATTATCCCAAATAGATTTGCATTAACAGCTCAAAGGCCGGGAAAATATTGCCTTGGTAATGGGACATACTGTAACTTTCCTGTTAAGTCTGATAACACCCACTTTATTTTTGCGCACAAACAGAAGACTGTGCTTGCTTCTTTCATTTCTGGAATCACAAAGGAAGTCAGGCTACATGGCCCCGGGGACCAGGAGCCCAAGGTCCTGAAGACAGACCCCTAAATGACCAATGGACAAGAATCAAGCATCTGGCACTTGTTAGAACCCCCTCATGAGACCCCCCAACCTCATAGTCTGCAGCTCTTCATGCCATCTCAAAGCTCTGTGAGGGCACCTAGGTGGCTCAGTTCGTTAAGCATCTGCTTTCAGCTCAGGTCATGATCTCAGGGTCCTGGGATTGAGCCCCGCATCAGGATCCCTGCTTAGCAGGGAGTCTGCTCCTCTCTCTGTCCCTCTCCTCTGCTTGTGCTCTCTCTCTGGCTCTCTCTCACTCTCTCTCAAATAAATAAATAAAAATTAAAAATAAAAAGAGATCTTGAAGACAACTGACATGGTGCCTTGGGTCACATTTTCTGGGATAAAAGCAGCTGTCCTCCATCTGCTTCCCTTAACCCAGGATCCCAGATCCTGGAAAATCCCTAAAACCTAAGTCATTTGAATGTGTGCTAACCACATTTTTTGTTACCGCTGACCTTCAAAATGGAAAGAATACAGGCTTAGGAGTCACCCAGACTTAAGCCTCGTTCGTCATAGGAAAAGCTCTGAGGTCTTAGTCATCAATTACCAGGTTGGACACAGCCCTTGGTGTGACGGTCTGGTCTAGACCCTGGCATTTACAGGCTCTATGACTTCACTGTAATCACCTCTCTGAACCCCATCATCTCATCTGGAAATGCAAGAAAGAACCCCAGTTTCCAGAGCTGCTTGGTGATGGTTCATAAGATATTGTGTGTGAAGAGATTAGCACAATAAGCACAATGCCTGGCCTGTAGCGAGCACTCAAAACACTATCAGACAGAAAGCAGATTAGTGGTGAGCAGGGGAAATGGGGAGGAGGGAAAGGAGAGGAATGGCTTAGTGGGTACAGGGTTCCCTTTTGGGATCATGAGAATGTTCTGGAACTAGATAGTGGTGAAGGTGTGCATTACTGTGAATGCACTAAATGCCTCTCAGTAGTACACTTTAAAATGTCCAAAGTGGAGGCACCTGGATGTGTCAGTCAGTTAAGCCTCTGACTCTTTTTTTTTTTTTTAAAGATTTTATTTATTTATTTGACAGAGAGATCACAAGTAGATGGAGAGGCAGGCAGAGAGAGAGAGAGAGAGGGAAGCAGGCTCCTTGCTGAGCAGAGAGCCCGATGCGGGACTCGATCCCAGGACCCTGAGATCATGACCTGAGCCGAAGGCAGCAGCTTAACCCACTGAGCCACTCAGGCGCCCTCTTTTTTTTATTTTATTTTATTTATTTATTTAACAGAGAGAGAGAGAGAGCACAGCAGAGAGAGCAGCAGGGAGAGGGAGAAGCAGGCTTCCAGAGTGTGGAACCCCAGGATTCTGGGGATCATGACCTGAGCCAAATGCAACCACTGAGCTGCCCAGGCACCCCAAGCACCTGACTCTTGATCTCAGCTCAGATCTTGATCTCAGGGTCGTGAGTTCAAGCCCCATCTTAGGCACCACGCTGAGAGTGAAGCCTACTTAAAAAAAAAATAATAAGATAAAACTTCTAAAGTGGTCAGCCTTATATTATATGTATTTTTTACCATAATTTAAAAAAAAGGAAAAAGAAAGAAAGAAAAGAAAACTGCCAGAGCCCCTTCCCCACCCCACAGGATGAGGGAGGAGGAGGAAGAAACTGGGATCTGTCTTGAGTCCCTCCCACGGAGGCAAGAACTGAGAACAAGACCAGATACTCAAGAGCAGGCACTTGGGTGTCCCGTGGTGGGGGAGGAGCAGAGCTCAGGGTTGGGGCTTCACAGCTGAGGCTGGAAGGGAGGGGCAGGGGGCAGGCAGCAGCAACGGAAAGATAAATGCACACAGCTCTTCAGATTTCAGAAAACGGGTTTTCTGTGATCATCATCATGTTGTACGAAATGCAAGTCATAGATCCAAAAAGAGATAGCAAGCCTGGAAAAAGTGAGTCATGGGGAAAGGAAAGAAAACGTTGCCCATCTAAAGAGGAGAAGAATGACCAAGAGCCACACGATGTGCCTCAGAGGTCTCTCCATCTGAGGCTTATTAACAGAATCATCTGGAAGTGTATTAACATCACTGCACCTGCACCCTCTGTGCCCTCATCTGCACCCTCTGTGCCCTCATCTGCACCCTCTGTGCCCTCATCTCATCTCCAGTGTCTGGCTCTGGAGGTCTTGATGGGTCACATGGTGGAAATCGGGCCACACATCAGAACTTCACTGCTGTCTCCCACCCTTTGCAGCTGTAGGAGTGTGGACAAGTCCTTATTTCTCTGCATCTCAGTGTCCTCGGTGAAACAGGAAAACTCTTGGGGCTAAGTAATAGTTAATGAAATCGACAGGGAGAGTACATGCCATGGAGCAGGCTGTCAATTAATTTCTATTTCCTTCCCCTTCTCTAATGGGGCATATCACACTTGGGGATCTCTTTTCTCTTTCCATCAAGCTGTAAAGCAGAAGAGGGAGCAAGAGATTTTGAATAGAGAACAAGAACCATTTCCCGTAATAAATGTGATAAAAGATGACATTTTAAATAGACCCTTCGTTATAAGTTAAAATCTGCCACTGAGGCAGCTTTATTCATAAGAGTCAAAAAATGCAAACAAGCCCCAGTGTTCATCAACAGAAGACTAGATAAATCCGTGGTGGTATACATTCCTTAGAAACAATTAAAAAATATCAAACTGCTTATATAGCAACACGGATATCAACAGATATTTTGAGCAAAAGAAGCCACACACACACAAAAATACATACTGTATGACTCTATTCAAATGAAATTTATAAGCAGACAAAACTAACCAGCAGGGATGGAAGTCCCTGGAACTTCCTGGGAAGTCAGAAGAGTGGTGACATTTTGTAGGGTTTTGACTAGGAAAGGGCGCAAAAGAGCATACAGTACTGGAAATGTTCTGTATCTTGAATTCTTGGAGGTTGCTTGAGTTTACATAAAAAGCCATTGAGGTATGCACACTTGGTTGTATGTATGTTACACTCCAAGGAGGCAGCAGGGGAGGGGGCTAAGTGGGGGGACCTGCCATAGAAGTCCGCAAGAATGTACCACCACGCTGTCCTAAAACCCAAAATCTCAAGCCTGAAGCTGTGCCAATAGGTTCAAAAGTCCTTTTGACCAAATGTAGAAAGATTGAGAGAGGGAAAAAAAATTTTTTTTTGGACCCAATCTGGGAGGAAACCAACTTATTGAATAAAGGAAACACAAATAACTAAAATCAAGATCGTGAGGAAAGGTTTTATTGTAGTTCCCTTGAGAGTGCTCTGTAAAAGTATCATTGAAACTTTAATAATCTTTACTGTCGTTCACACAAAACTATTTTAAAGTCCATTTTTATAAGATAAGCACGATTACGCAGCAAAGTCAGTTGTAGGCGTGTCTGGCATTTTTTACACCTTTTACTCAAACGGTGTTAGGAAAAGTAGACTATGTGTACTCTACCGTCTTTGCACCTCTACTGCCCTGGACTTCTGGAATTTCGCTTCTTAAGTTCTTTGCTTGCAACTCCATTGAGCTGCGGCCGGGCCAACAATGGTATCATTGCGATGCTCTTCCCAGTGTTCTGAGGCTAGATAGAGCCCACAGAGGCAAAACAGACCTAAGAATGCTCAGATCCACTGAGGTAGACCTTCCCTGTCCCCCGGTCCCTTTGAACATCCTTCCTATGCACGAATTTCCCACATTAGGGGGGTCCCTCCCTGGCAGGGGGCAAGCCAGAAACAACACTCCCTCCGCTGTTTGGAGCTAGAGTACAGGTATGGGAGCTAGGCTCCACTAATCAGACATGAAATAAAAATAGCTTTAATTCCAAGTAGAGAAAAGCAGGGAGGCAGGCACCATGCAGAATGAATCCACTTTCTGGTAGGGGGGGTGGGGGCTGGAGCCGCCACCAGGTCTCAGGGGCAGCAAGAGGGGCGTTTTGGCAACGGGGGTGCCATGTGAGACGCCTGTGTCCAGTGGCAAGAACAGAGGCATCTTTACGGGACCAGTGGCTGCTGTTCCTGGGCACAAAGCCTCCAAGCCTAATTCTCCAGTCCTGCCAATGTTTCCATGAGCTGCGCAGTGTCCCTAATAAGTTTCTTCCTGTTTAAACAGGCTGGAGGGAGTTCTGTTGTTTGCACTGGGAGCCCTGAGTGTCACCCACCATGCCAGTCAGGGTTCTCTAGAGAAAGAGAACCAATAGGGGGCGATAGAGAGACAGACGATGATGACAGATGATAGATAATAGGTAGATAGATGATAGATAGATGATAGATAGATAGATAGATAGATAGATAAATGACTTCATTTTTAGGAATTGGCTCACGCTTCATCAGGGCTGACAAATCTGAAACCCATAGGACAGGCTGGAAACTGAAGCAGGAGTCGATGCTATAGTCTCCGGGCAAAATTTCCTCTTCTCTTGGAGAATCTCAGTTTTTACTCAAGCCTCTCCACTAATTAGATGAGGCCCAGCCATGTTCTCAGGGTGATCTTTGCCTAAAGTCAACAGATTACAGATGTTCACCGTGTCTGCCAAGTACCTTCACAGCCACACCTAGATTGGTGTTTGATTAAACTACCGAGTACTGTCACCCAGCCAAGTGGACACATAAAACTAACCATCACACCTGCCAGATCAAGATTCCAGGAGTGAGCAATCATTTTATGAGCAGTCAGAGCCTTCGCTCTGAAGATGCTTTCTTGGTGCCCTGGACGTAAGTTTCTATGTGAAAAAGAAATCTTCACATACAGTTGTCCATACAGAACAAAATCCACCTCAGTTAGGCACCTGCATTCAAGAGAAGATGATCCCTGGAATCCATCCCGTCGTCCCATCCCCTCAGCCCTCCACCTGACTCCAATGGCTGTCGCCTGTTCAGCTGGCCCACCGCCACGGCCTCCTCACCATTCTGCCAAACTTCAGTCCTTCCTGCTCTATCTTGTTGTCCACCCGGGCTCCCGGGCTCTTTCTTAAACACTGGCCCAATTGTGTCTCCCTTGATTAAAATTCCTTTCAGACCATCTAGTGATCTTGTCATCTCAGGCCAACAGCCATTAAGGCACCAACTCTGACCAACTTAAGTGAAAGAGGAATTCACAGAGCAGCCACCAGGATGGAAGGAAAAGCTAAGGTCTTGAGAAGGGCAGGAACCCAGGCTTCCCCAGTGACCTCAGAAGCAGGAACTAAAGGGCAATCTTTTCCAAACCAAGCTGTGAGGATGAATCAATCGGCCATTTCAGTCTCCACGAACCTCCACACAGTGGCCAGTGTATGAGGACAGGGTGTCTGATTGGACTGATTCACAGACCTGCCCACTGGCCATGAGAGGCCCCTAATGGAACCACCAAGACTGGCATTAATGAGAGTGGGAGGATTCTCAGGCCAAGCAGGGGTATTAGCAAAAAGGGGAAATCGATACCAGGCAAGCAAGGACGAGACAGCCACTCCATGCCCACCCCCAGCAGCCAAAGCATCCGTGATGAGCAGAGCACCTGGGAGGCTGAGAAGGATTGCGTTCTCTGCATTCAACAGGGCCAAGAAGGAATGGCAGAAGGAGTTCCCAGCCAACCAAGGAGAAACAAGGTTTTTCTGGACTTTAAGACAGGAACCCCAGCCCCAGGGACCCTCAGCCTAGATCCCATTTTCCCTCATTGCTTCTGGGCCATTATTCTACCTAAGGAAATGTAAGTGGCAAGTAGGAAGCATGAAGGAACTTTCCCAAACTCTTATCTTTCCCCTCTGACCTGTCTTCTCCTGGCTGCTATGGGGTAGGTGCGGAGGAGCAAGGGTTGGGCAGGGGGGTGGTCTGTGTGGCTGGGGTAGGGTCTCGGGTCTCAGGGGCCAAGCAGGAGGAGGGCAGACTAGTATGGGTTAAAAGGCAAAGCACACTCACCCTGTCTTTGTCTTATTCCATTGTTGTGTTGTTTCTCGTCTGCTCTACCCACACTGGAATGTGAGCTCCACACAGACAAAAGTCTTGTCTGTCTCACTCACTCACTGCTGTAGCCCCAAGCTTGTAACAATGACTGGTGTAGAGAAAGCACTTAGCAAAATCAATATTTGTGACTGAAAGAATAGCATGTAGGAGCTACACCCCATCTCTCTCTCTGACCCTGAGCCAGAGAGGCAAGATCAGGCCTGGAACTGAGTCAAATCAGGAAGCAAGAGGAAGCCAGAGCCGGGAAGAGCAGAGCCACAGATCCATCCAGACCCAGGTCCTGGCCTGGCTCTGGCACCTGTGGGGCATGTTGCTGGACCATCCTGAGTCTCAGCTCCCTCATTTTTGAAACAGGGATCATACCACATACTTCATGCTCTTGGGTGAGGATAAATAAGAATTAAATGTGGAAAACTGACACACAGTAAGTGCCCTCCTCCCTAGAGACCCCTCCTCTCTGCCCTTGTATGCTTTGTAAGGGAAGAAATTGCTTTAACCAGATGGTGGGGATCGAAGAGTCTGTCCCCTGGTGTATATTTTAGGAGAGCAGCCTATGAAGGGCAATGCCTGACCCACGTCAGGAAGTGGAGCACCAGTGATAGAACGGCTAGGCGATGACATGTTCCGGGGCAGTGAAAGGTCTCATGCTGCAACCCCCAGCATGTCGAGCTTGCAGCTAGGAGTGGGGCCACTCTGGTGTCGCCTCGGCTTCTAGCAAAGGGATGAAAAGCAATACAGAGCAGGCAATTTGGAAAAAGATTTTTATTAGCTTCATGAGAAACAGCTGCCATAAGTCAAGACAAAGATGGCGACAGTTCTGGTGGCTTTCAACCAATGGCCTGGGAAAAGCCCACCTGTGCTCTTTATCTCCTTAGTCCAAGGTCTAAGTCAGGGTCCCAAGAAGAACACCCAGCCCTCTTGCCCCCTTGGTGCAGGTACAGATGTGGGCAATGGATTCTTGTTAGATCACAGGTTCTCCTGCTTTGTGGATATCTCACTAATCAGGAAAATGAATCAAATTACCATTCTAGGCATTCAGATCAAGACTGAGCTGGCCTACCAGCCTCTGTTCTGGAACAGCAAGGAGCAGCACAACACTCTGAACTGCCAATCAGAAAATCAACATTCTGAAGGGCCGCCCAGAATTCCAGAATGCAAAATAAGAATCCCCTACCTTTCTAGATGATTTCATCAGGAGCTCCACATTTTAGAATGCCTATGTCCCAAGTCAACCAAAAATGTGATATTCTAGGTTGTTAGCCAGGAACCCCATGTTCTGGCCTGCCAAAGAAGAATCCCTCCTAACATTCTAAACGGTCCACCAGGAATTCAGCATTCTAGAATAACAACAAGACCACATTATTCCAGGTAATGGGTGAGAGACACAAAGTTCTAAAGGTCCACCTTGATACTCTCGAGGCCAAACCAAAGACCCAACATTTGAGACTATCAACCCCGGCCTCAGCATTCTGGGATGATGAACACAAAATCCACCTCCAGCTGCTGCTCTGCCCCTTCAGAGCTCTGTGGATGGCCGCTCCACGCCAGGCCCGTCATCCTGGTGGGGGTCAGGCACATGGAAGGAAACATAGGGACAAGTCTTGGTGTTGAGGCAGACCAGCTTCTTCAGCGTAGCTGTCTTGACCATATTGAAGCCCATCTCACCACCAAAGGTGCTTGGCTTCCAGTACTCTGGAGAGCAGATGGGATTCCCTAGGAGGCCCTTGAGGGAAAAGGGAGCCCCAATTTCTATCATACTCTCCCCAAAGATGGAGTTGGGATGGCACTTCTCCAGAAGCAGCCCTGGGTAGAACTCCAAGGCATCGATGTCTCCATACAGCTCCTCCAACTCGGCTGCAATCTCCGTCTCCCCTGAAAGGAGGGGAAGCTAGAGTCAGAGACGTGGCACTGTTAAGGTCAATGTGGAGAGGGAAGCTTCTAGGCCTACCTTTTTCTGGGGAGAATATGGGACTTAAGGAGAGCAATTGAATGATTGAGCACATGCCCTAACATCTGGCCTGGCTGAATGACCCTTCTCCAGGGTTGATCTAGGGAAGAAATTCGCTGCGAAAGAAGGCACGGAGGGCCTGGATCAGCCACCAGACAGTATGTGACCTGAAGCAACTCATCTCTCTTCTCGGTGACCTGTCTGGTGGTGACAACAGGGAGACACTATCCATCTTGCTTCACAGGCAGACTTCTTTTTTTTTTTTTTAAAGATTTTATTTATTTATTTATTTGACAGGACAGAGAGATCACAGGTAGTGAGAGAGGCAGGCAGAGAGAGAGGAGGAAGCAGGCTCCCTGCTGAGCAGGGAGCCCGATGCGGGGCTCGATCCCAGGACCCTGGGATCATGTCCCGAGCCGAAGGCAGAGGCTTTAACCCACTGAGCCACCCAGGCGCCCCCACAGGCAGATTTCAAGAAGGAAAGCTGGTTCAAGTCCCTTCCTTCTGCTTCCTTCCCTCCAGCAACTAGGATTCCATTACATGACTCAGAGATGTCATGTAACCTGTCCAAGCTCACAGAGAGATTTAGTTACAGCATCCTTTTCCCCGTCTGGATTGTCACAGGAGATTAAAGAGTGACCAAATTATGGGAAACTCACTTCCCGCTTGGTGAGACCCATATGTTCACAGACAGTGACCAAAGGGGAAAGACACAGAGCTTCCCTACCCATTTCCTCCAACCCACCCTCTATAAGGCACTAGGACCCAGGTCACGTCACACCCTGCTCAAACCCTTCCATGGTTTGCAACAAGGATTCCCAAACTCTTGGCTGCCCAACAGCTGGAATCTTCTTTGAAAAGAAAAGAAGATAGTATATATATTATACACAGACACATACATGACTCTTGGGCACCATGCAGGCCTACAGAATCAGAACCTCAGGGGCAGAGATCTGGGATTTGCTATTTCTAATCAGTTTTCAAATGATTCTTAGGCAGCTGGTCCATAAGTATGTATTTAGGAACCACTAGGTAGAATAAAACCCAAATCCTTTCAAATAGAATCCACAGTTGGGCCCCAAGCGCCCATCCCCATCCCCACCCTCCGCACACAGAAGCACCTTGCTCCAGCCATACCCACCACTGTTCTCCCCAACAGGCTCATTCCTTATGACCTCTGTACCTTTGTACTTTCTGTTCTTCATAGAATCCTTTCCCCCCTATTCTCCACCCAGAAAATCCCTATTTATCTCCTTCAAACCCAGCTGAGAAGCCACTTTCTTTCCCCAACTGGGTCATTTTCTCCCCTCACCGCCCTCATACCATCCCCCCAAGCATGGCACTTACACACCTCTTGTGAACCCCGCAGTCACAGCGCTGGGGAGTATCACCATGCCACCTCCGGGAACAGCAGCTCACCTGTGAGCTCCTGGAAGGACGTGTAGGGCCTCATGCCAAACCTCTTGCGGTACTCATTGAAGGGCTGCAGCCGCAGCTCACGGGATTCCTTGATGGCCTCCACGGCCACATGCAGGACATGGTGGTCTATGTTTCTGCCCCCGCCAATCTGCCAAGACATAAACATAGCTGCAGTCTGAGAGCAAGCCTACACTGTGCTGGGGGAGGAGATAGGGTCTGTCCAGGCACAGACAGAACATGGCTGCGCCCAGCAGCCACCATGTTGGGGACCCAGCCCCAGCTCTTCTGCTGTCATGCTCTCTCAGGGACATCCCTGAGTCTTCGCGTTCTCATCATTAAAGCGGCAGTGGGCCAGGAAGACCTCTCCAGTGGCTCACCGGCCACACTGTTCCCCAACCCTTTGCATCTAGGTGAGAATCCCAACATCCCGATACAGAAGGTTCTGCAACTATTGGGTTCAGCAACTAGGATTCCATAAAAAAAGATGGCTAGCATGGCACCAGCCAGGAGCTCAAGCAGAGGGGAAGGGCATTCTGGCTCTGGAAGTGAAATTTGGAGGGGTAGAAGGGCTTCTGAGGCAGCAAATGAGCAACAAAAGGATGGACGGATATTAGTTTTGGGAGCTGAAACTTTATGGCATTCTTCAAATCCATTCTTATCAAAGAATACAGATGCTTTATCTTTCAAGAGGATCCTGCTAAAGAGTGTTTTGGTATTGGTTTTCATTCCCTGTATCATAGCATCGAGCGTCAACAAAAATTTAGTAATTAAAAAGTGAACCACTATTCCTTATGTTCCACAAGTAAGTGAAACCATATGATAATTGACTCTCTCTGCTTGACTTATTTCACTCAGCGTAATCTCCTCCAGTCCCGTCCATGCTGAGGCAAAAGTTGGGTGTTCATCGTTTCTGGTGGCTGAGTACTCTTCTATTGTATATATGGGGTGAGCCTAGTGATGGGTATCAAGGAGGGCACGTATTGCATGGAGCACTGGGTGTTGTACGTTAACAATGAATCTTGGAACACTACATCAAAAACTAATGATGTATTTTATGGTGACTAACATAACACAATAAATATTAAAAAAGAAAAGTGAACCACTATTAACCAACCACCATTAGGAAAGAGAACTTCAGAGCCAGGTGGTAGGAACACACAGTATCACGCCACTCCATTCATTCCAGATAAAGCCACTCCTGGGAACATAGGTGACTAAGACTCTTGGTTCTCCTTCCTTCTACCAAGACTCCAGGGTGGGCAGTGGTCATAAGCTAGCAGGGAGGGAGCTGAAGTCTTGCCATGAAAACCATAGTGTATACACACATAGCTTAAATAAACAGCTCTGCCATTTACAAGATGTGGGACCATTGTGGGTTGATTTGTGCCTCCCCCCGCCCAGAGATATGGTGAAGTCTTAACCCCCAGCACCTGTAAATGTGACCTTACTTGGCAAGAGATGTCATCAAGTGAAGATGAGATCATAGTTCCTTACGGGGATCTTTATCCAATGACTGGTGTCCTAATAGAGAAAACGAGACTCAGGGAGACTCCATAGTGGAGTGATGTGTCTAAGAGGATTACCAGTAGCCAGCAGGAGCTAAGACAATGGCGTGGAGCAGCTGCTCACCAGGAGCCTTCGGAGAAAGCACAGCCCTGCCCACACCTTCTAACCTCCAGGAAAGTAAAATAATAAAATAACTTCAGCTTGTGGTCCTTTGTTATGGCAGCCCTGGGAAACTAAGGCAGGGACCTTGGGCAAATTACTTGTTTCAGTTGCATCATATGCAAAAATGGGGAAGGTAAGAGCACCCACCTGATATTGTTGTGGGGAATGAGCAAGATAGAGTACGCAAAGCAGTTACCACAGTGTTGTTCCCATGGCAACCCCCAAGATGGCAGCCATGTGTGGCCATCATCAGGGGAGGGCCTGTTTTGTCATTTCTCATGCTCTCTTGAACATCCTGAGAGCTGACACACTTCTGTCGCCCTTCTGCCTTGGGCCAAGTACGACACTAGGGCTTTTCACACAGCGTAATGGCTGTTCCTTGAAAATGCCCATACGGTCCAACACAAATCTACCATCTCTGTTCATGTCTGTGTCCCCACGGAGAACAGAGGCCATAAACCAGCCAGCAGCTGCCCACTGGTAGCAGCACATGCTAATTCCAATCAAATTACCAGTGGCAAACCTAAATCCACGTGGTGCCACAGTGTCATGATAGTAGGGCTTGGGAACAAGGATCAGAGAGAAGCAGGGGTGAGGGGAGCTGAGACAGAGGAGACAGCGGCTTCCAAGCATGGGGGAGGGGAGATTTAGGAAGGAGCTGGTTAGAAATTCCAGGGAAAGGACTCTTTTCATTTGCTAGGGTGGCCATAACAAAATATCACAGCCTGGGTGGCTTAAACAATGGAAATTTATTTCATCACAGTCTGGAAGCCAGAAGTCCAGGATCAAGGTGTCAGCAAGGGGGGTTTCATTCTGAGATATCTATCCTTGGCTCATTAGTGGCCCTCTTCTCCCTAAGTCTTCCCACTCTGCACCTCTATACCCTAATCTCCTCTTCTTGTAAGGACACCAGTCATTTTAGGCGCCCACCCTTGGACCTCATTTAACTGTAAACACCTCTGCAAAGGCCCTGTCTCCAAATACATCATATTCTGAGGCACTGGTTGTTAAGACTTCAACATAGAGTGGGGGGTGGGGACAATTCAGTCCATAACAGAGGCCTGTAATTCAATAAAGACCTACTGTGTGAAGATACTTTCACACGTATTACCAAACCCTGAATGTCTTCATGGTCCTCAAATTGCCATGCCCTTTGACCTCCAGGCCCTCGCCACGCTGTCCCCTCCCCCAGAGCACAATTATCCCCGGCCATTGACACTATCTCTTTCCCTGGGAGAGCTCTATCCACCCTTTGGATCACTGCTCAGACCTCATTTCCTTATCTACAGCTCTCAACTCTGAGACCCAAGCCTCCTCCCCAAGCACCCAGAGTCCCAAGGGCTCTCTGGACTGTGGCTCTCCATGTGCCCTCATAATTCTGATAACATCAGAAAAGCACCTGGCCCAGAGCCTGACACAGAGCAAGTGCTCCCATGATGTTAGCTGTTGTGGGACTACAGTTCCTCCCCAGGGTGTCAGTACCAAAGGGACAAGGACCCAAGAACCACATCTGATCTTGCTTGACACTCTATCCCCAGCACCTGGTACAGCGGGACGGAGAAAAGAACAAGAGGAGTAAAGGAACGGAGGAAGGAATGTCGGAGGACACCAACCCCACGGAACGGAGAAGAACACTGGGATTGGGTCCAGGTCTGTCCCCTCCCCATGTCCACCTGCCCTCCCCGGCCAGCGGAAAGGCTCACCCGGCCAGCGCTCTGGCGAGAGAAGGCGTCTACCAGGGCCTCGACCCCATAGTCCACGAGCATGGAGGTGTTGAACAGGAACTGCTCATAGCTGTACTCCTGGGGTCCCACGTGGAAGGAGTCGGGCATGAGCGGGTGCCAGTGGTAGAGCTGGTTGAACTCCATGGCGATGCGGTTGCGGTACTGGAACTGGGAGCTGAACAGCAGTTCTGGGTCAAACTTCAGCCGCAGGAAGTAGCCACTCAACTGTTGCACGTACTCCTCAATCACAATCTTGATGGTCTCCCCTGGGAGGGAGGATTGGGACACGTGTCAGGAAGCACAGGGACCGGGCCACCATAAGTTCTTACATATCAGAATTCTCAGGAATAGCTTTTCCCCTGCCCTCTCAGTAACCAGCTGCAGCACAAAGAGCTGGGGAAGAAACAGATCCAACATTCCGTAACAGAATGAAAATGGGTTATCTAGTTAGGAAAAGAAACTGGTGATTTCAGCCAATTAGCTCCGAGGCAAACTGACTTCTGGCAAATTGATCTGGAGCCATGAGATTTGCCATCAGCAAGGTCCAGAGCCTGGCGTCACCATTTCCAGCCCCCCCACCCTGTCCCTCAAGCTTGGGCTTTGTCTCCTCATCTCTCTGAACCTCACCTTCCTGCTCTGTAAAATGTGTGTGACAACACTACAGTTGGGGTCATTGGGAAGAGTGGACAGCAGCTGCTTGGCCCAGGGCCTGGCATAATTGGGAGTATGACCACATGCAAGTGGAAAGGAGGAGTGCTAAGTGTAGGTGTGTGGACCCCCCTCAAGCTCAGGAAGGAGCTCCCCCTGGGATGTGGTGTAAGAAGGATGAGCTCCCAGCGCAGCCAAGGCCTGTCTCAAATCTCCCTCTGCTGAGCAGCCTTGGAGAGTTCACTGACCCTCTCTGAATCTTAATTTTCACAACAAGGGCAATCGTATCTGATTAGTAAGGTTGTTGGGGAGGATTAACCAAAGCCCTGGATATACAGGTTCATCCCCTTTGGTCACAGTTTCCACTCCAGGCTATATGCCGGACAGTCTCCAGACACAGCCTTGCCCTCTCTGGTCAAAGTCTCCAAAATGCTGGGGCTTCAGAACCAGCCCCTTCCCCTTCCTCAGGCTGTTCCTATCTCTGATGCCTGGCTCGTCCAGGCTCTAGTGAATCAGGCAATATAATTGGGACCAGCCATGCCCAGTGATGCCCAGGGGCAGGGGAAAGGGATCACTGGTGACTCAGAATGAACACGGTCTGGCCAGAGGTGTCAGAGACCAAGCTCCCAGGCAGGAAACCATCTGACATTTTAGGCTGCAGACTCGCCCCCGTAAGGGACACAAAAATATCCTGTCCCTGAGTCACCCAGAAGCTCCAAACTCTGAGAAGGCAGACACACACAGGGCAGACACATAAGGCTTCCTGAAGGTGGACAGGCTGGAGTCTGACGTACACAAGCTGGGGATGTCGCTGTGTGCCCCTGTGGCAGGAGATGGGGAAACAGAGTGGGGTGCCTGACCAACTCTGCGGCAAGTCACTCAGCTAATGACAACCATTACGGCCACCCATTCTCCAAAGGCCTCCTACGCGCTTGTCAGCATCCCAACAAATCCTTACAACCATCATTATCCCTAATACCCAGATTTGGAAACTGAGGCTCACACAGCAGAAGGGACCTGGTCAAAATCTAATAGCTAGAAAGCAGAGGAGCCTGGGTCTAATCCCAGCTCTCTCTCCTCCCCAGCCCCCCAGCACCTGCTTTTCGGGACAGAGGGCGTGACCTTCCAGGACAGGCCTGGGCTGGAGTCCTCACCGATGAGGATGAGGCGGGCGGTCTGGAAGAGTTGCTCATCAGGCCAGGTGGGGTGCTCGGCCTTCAACAGGTCACACACGCGGTTGTGTTCACGCAGCCAGAGCGTGGCATAGAGCATGAGCCCGGGAAGCAGCCCGAACACCTCCTGGCCCACGGCCATCTGGCTCTGGGGCGGAATGCCCCTAGGGTAGTGCATCAGCACAGGCGCCTCCTCCACCGATGGCGGGTACATCTCTCCGTCCAGCACCTGCGGGATGGGGCCACCTGACAACCTGCAGACAGGGTGCACGTGCAGGCAGCCTGCACCTGCCGCTGACACCCTCCCTACTTACAGCTCCCGGAACACCCAGAGCAACTGTCCAGCCTCCCTAACCAAGATGGTCTGATTCTGATTCTAGTTCCTAAGTCTTTCTTAGGACGTTAGGACGGGTCCCTTTCCCTCGATCCCACTGCCCCCACCCACATCTCACCCACCCTCCCCTCCATGCTGACCCCTCTCGGCAGTGGCTCCCTCGTCGACCCTTGCCCCCAGGCAGTCCAGTCCCAGGACCACAGCCAGAGGAATCCTTTCAAAAATCCAAATTTAGTCTCGTGCCCTGGCTTTAAACCCTTCCAAGTTCTCTCTCTGCTCTTGGCTGAAATCCTAAACACGCCCCACAGGTGTTCTCCACCCTCACCAGCATTCATTCAGGGGCCCTGCTCCTGAATGAGAAGAGATCCTGCTCTTCTCCAAGTCCAGGCACTGCCCGCCTGGAAAGCCCGTTCCCCCTCCTGGCCTCCTGAACTCTGCCCCATCCTCCCCGCTGCTCTTGCTTTATCTGACCTTCCGACTGCCCCAATCGCTGATCACTCTCGTGGCTTCTCCCTAGTGGGTGAGAAGTCTCCAAATATGTCAGCTTTTTCATTTGGGAGGGGGGGAACAACATGCCAAGAACCTTTCTTTGCCTTCAAGGTTCAGCTGTGCCCTTTTTGCTCAGGCTTTGCATTGTTTAGATTTGTGTGACCCAATACAGCCTCCGCTAGTCACGCAGAGCTGCTGAGCGCTAGAAAGGTGTTGGTGTGAGTGAAGACCTTAATCTGCAACTTTACTTAATGTAGATTTCAGTCTTTAAAACTGAGCCTTCAGCAGCTGGAAAACCGTCAAGTGTGCTCAGAACAACCTGGGCACGTGAATCTACTTTTCGGCTGTAACTTTATGAAATCCAGACACAGATCGGATATCTCCGATGAAGAGTTGGCTAAAATTTTCAACTGAAATGCGCTGTGAATATAAAATATAGGTCAGATTTTGAAGATCTAGCATGAAAAAAAAAAGCGAGATTATTGTATTAACAATTCCTGTATTGATTCCACATTGAAATGATCATCTTCTGGCTATACATAGGGTTAAATAAAATATATTACTGAAGTCAATTTCACCTGTTTCTTTTTACCTTTTTTAATGTGGTCACCAGAGAAATTTTAATGACCTCTGTTGTTCCCGTTGTGTCTCTAGTGCTAGCACAGACAGAAGGTGGCACCCCGGTGTTTGGGTGAGGCTCCTGATGGGCCTGAAGGTCAGGGCCCATTAACTGTCATGGTCACTGCTCAGACACCTGCGCCAGGCGCATCATAGCATCCAAATGATATGGTGGGAAAATTTCAGTGTATATATGCAGAGTGCAACTGTCCCTCTCTTACCGAGGCCCAAATCCACCTCCCAGGATAACATGAGAGGTCATGTCTTCTCCTGCCTGGCACCTTCTCCCAGGGTTCACACCTCCAGCTCCTGCATCTGGCCCTCCTAGGCCACCACTCAGGGCCTCCAACAGCTCCTGCCAGGGAATACCACGGGAGGCCTCCCCCACCTCCCATCCACAAGCCCAGCGCTACCTGGTACTTGAGTTTCCCATCCTTAAAGAGCCGAAGCTGATACTGACGTTCAAGGTTGTCCCCATAAATGTGGCCGAGATCTACCTGAGGACAGAAAGAGAGTCTGCTCAGATCACCAGGTGCTACCTCGGCGGCAATGACCTGCACGTGCTAAGTTAGGTCCAGAGAGGTCCTGAGCCCCTCCTAGGTACTCACCCCATGGCCCAAGGCCTTGGTGAAGCCAGGACCCATCTTGCCAGAAGTTTTGAAGAACTGATGGGTGAAGTGTTGTGCAAAGAAGGCGAACATGAGGTTGGTGCCTTGGGGGTCAGGTATGAACTTCCTCCTGAGCAGGAAGCGACGGCCCAGGAGCTGGGCATCTGGCAACTCCTTCTTCCCTGGTTGGGGAGGTGGGAAGGGGCAGTAGCTGCCTCCTGCCTCAATCTCCCCACCCCAGGGCCTTCTGGGCTCACCGGACCAAACCGGTCTACACAGGAATCCCGGAACAGCCTTCCCTCCTACCGGATGGCCCCTTGCACCTTCTCTACCAAAAGACCCTAGGAGTATTTACAGGTGAAATGGCATGATATTAGGAACTGGCTTCAAAATACTCCATAAAAAGCAAGAGGGGTAGATGGAATAAGATAGGCAAATTATGGGTATATGTTGAAGAGAGGGAGACATCTCAACTTCTGTGCGTGTTTGCAACTTTGAAAAAGTTAACCAAAAAGAAAGGAGAAAGAAAAGTAAATAAACCAAGAAGGAAGGAATGAATGGAGGAAGGGAGGGAGGGAGGAAGGAACGAACTTGGACTCCCTGGCCCTTGAGCAAGGTAGCCTATGTTTGAAACCGGGTAGCCACCTGCTGACTGTGTGAACATGGAGAAGTCATTTCATGTCTCTGAGCTTCGAAGTCTTCATCTGTAAAATAGGGCAAATGATACCTATTTTATGTAGTATTTTGAGGAGTGCATGAGATCATGTGAACATGACTGAGAACTGATGAGATAGGGTCTTATAAATCAAAAATCAGCGAACTTCCAAACTTTTTCTGTAAGAAGCCAGATAGTCAATATTTTAGGCTTTGCCAGCATATGATCTCTGTCCCCTTCTACTCGGCTTTGCTGTTTTAGCAGGACAACAGTCCTAGATGAGACCTAAACAAATGAGTGTAAAAGTTCTAATAAAACTTTATTCACAAAACAGGGAGTGGACTGGATTTGGGCTGTGGGCTGGAGTTTGCCAGCCTATTTTAAAAGATGCCAATCTTTCTTTCTGGGGTAGAGACAACAGGTCATCTTGAAGCAGGTGTTTGTCATCATGAGAATAAGTATTAAGAGCCTTCCTTGAGGAGCGCCTGGGTGGTTCAGTGGGTTAAAGCCTCTGCCTTCGGCTCGGTCATGATCTCAGGGTCCTGGAATCGAGTCCCGCATCAGGCTCTCTGCTCGGAAGGGAGCCTGCTTCCTCCTCTCTCTCTCTCTCTCTCTCTCTGCCTGCCTCTGCCTATTTGTGATCTCTGTTAAATAAATAAATAAAATCTTAAAAAAAAAAAAAAAAGACTTCCTTGGGGCGCCTGGATGGCTCAGTCAGTTAAGCATCTGCCTTTGGCTCAGGTCATGATCTTGAGGTCCTGGGATCGAGCCCCATGTCAGGATCCCTGCTCAGTAGGGAGTCTGCTTCTCCCTCTCTCTGTACCCCTCCCCCACCACATATGCTCCCTGTCATTCACACTTTCTCTCTCAAATACGTAAATAAAATTCTCTTTTTTTAGATTTTATTTATTTATTTGACAAAGAGACACAGTAAGAGAGGGAACACAAGCAGGGGGAGTGGGAGAGGGAGAAGCAGGCTTCCCGCTGAACAGGGAGCAGGGTTCAATTCCAGGATGCTGGGATCATGACCTGAGCCAAAGGCAGTCACCACTCAGGTGCCACAATAAATAAAATCTTTTAAAAAAACAACAAAAAAGCCTTCCTTCCTTAATTACGGCAATGTCAGATGAGTCAGTACCCAGTGGTCACAAGGAAAGGAATAATTGAATTTATGTGTTTCGGTAAAGACATCCTTTCATAATACCTCAAGTGAGGCCCAATGTTGAAGGTTCAAGATCAAAAGAACCTCTCTGGATTGAGATGGCTGACTGCTTTCCTCTGGCAGGCAAGGAGATCAAGCACCCAGAGGAAACTCACCAGAGGGTAAATTGGTGGGAGTGGTCTGCACCATATAACCTGGAATCATCACTCAGATTGACACTGAGCAAGGACTGGTTCCTGCAAAGTGCGGCAGAGTCCAGAAACTCTGCAAGACCCAGCTATCTGGTAGGTATAGTCGGTAAACATACGAGTGCAAACCACCAGAAGAGTGCCTCTGAGACCCAAGGAAGGACATCAGGACATATGACAGGTTCTGAGCCAGCAAAAATGCGCAACCACAGGGCTGCAGGGGACAGGTGTTCAACAGCGACACCATGTAGCAGGAAGCGATGGCAGTGGCGGACCAAAGCCTCTCTTGTCCCCTCTATACTTAAAGCAGATTTCATGCCTCTGAACTGAGTTAAACCCCTGGGTATGGGGTCAATGAAGATTGTGTAGGAAGAAAGACTTAATAGGAAGGACTACTGCCAATGAGACCAAGTGGGCTCTTAGGCAACTAAAGGAAAAACCTCTGACTTTATGTGTAAGCTACACTGGTGAAGCAGGGCAAGATATTTACATCAGTAAAGAACGAAACAGGGAGTTAGCACCCAACAAATGGCACACTATTCCTTCCTTCCTCCATTTCAACTTGGAAGCCACCCCCATTCTGGCAGGATCCCACTGATTCAGGAGACAAGTTTCAAGCAAAGAAGCACCCTGGAAATACAGAAGCAGTAGTCTGTGCTCTGACTTTCTAGATGACATCAGCAAGAATCTCCACCACCCTTTCCTGTCCTCTTTCCCCAGCCCTGTCCTTTGTCTGTGGTTCTGGATAAGTCATATGTCTTGCTTTGTCCACCCATCTGGGAAATGGGTCAATAATTGGTCTTCCACCTGCTTTTTTCCCAAAAAGAACAGAGCCTCTCCTGTGACCCCTAGACCCAGCCTCTAACCCTGTCTCCATTACCTTTGGTCCCCATGGGTGTGGGGCAGTCCTGGGGCACAGAGGGCAGTACACGCGTGTAATAGCTCACATTGGAGAAGGACTCCCAGCTGATGTAGTCATGCGCTATGTTGTAGGTGGGGGGGCTGGGGATAAGGTTGGAACGCGCTGCAGAGGGCAAAAACAGTGGTGACAAGGGGGTTCCCATCCCCAGTTCTACCCCCCTTCCCTGCCTCGTCTTGGGTTGGGCTTGTTGAATTTGGCATCATAGTCTCCCCACCCACTGTCCTTATCGAATGCTAAGAATTCCAAGCGCTGGCAGGACTTCCTGCTCCCCAGATCCAGGGGGCTCTGCTCTCCGCCCACCTGTGAGTACCAGGCGCATGAGTGTATCACGGATGAAGGTGGCATTGATGAACTCCCAGAACCAGCGCCCGTGCGTCAGCAGGAAGTGGAGGAAAGAGGGGCTGGGTCGCAGCAAATTCCGGAGCCAGGTCCACAGCTCGGCTGCAGGGACAGTGGGAACCACTCAGGCGGGGCCTCCTGGCAGGACCAGAAGGAGCCGGGGTGGAAGACGGGAACCGGAGACAAGGCCAAGATGGAACCGGGCAGAACATACAGGGCAGGGCAAGGATGGAAGCCCGGGGGAGATGACACACGACAGAGCCAGAAGCAGATGTGAGGGCAGAGCCAGGACATGAGGTGGGCTGGGAGGGAGAGCTCTGCTGTGGCTGGGTCGGGGGAGGGTCAGAAGTCAAAGTCAGGTGAGTAAGGAGGACCGAGCGTAGGCCAGAGGTGAGGGCAGAAATGGGGGGTGTCTCCAGATAAGCCCAGGGGAGCAAGGGGGGCCAGGACAAGAGTGGGGGCAGAAGGCCCAGCTCACGGATGGTGCAGTTGGGGCCAGAATAGCCCGTGCGGGTGCAGTCACACTGGTAGCGGTCAAGGCCGAAGCGGACGCAGATCCCCTGGTGCTGGCATGGGTAGTAACAACAGGGGTTCACTGCAGGGGAGAAGCAGAGATCAGAGACCACGCTAGAGACACCCCCAAGCCCCGTCCTGCTCCTGATGGGGAAGTGTGGGGCCACAAGTCACAGCTCTGTCCTAACTCACTCAGGGGCCCTCTCTGGACTTCAGGGTTCACCTTGGGGTCCTCTTTGTTCCCCCAGTTATACACAGGAGCCCCCGGCCCTGCCCTGTTCGGGCCCTGCTCTGGTCTCCAGAGGGAAGTTTGGGCCCCCAGGGGAAGTCCCCCCTCCTCCTTGCCACCATCAGAGTTGGGCAGGGGAAGAGTCCAGACCCCAACCATGACACCAGAGGTTAGCAAACAGCTAACAAGATGCTGCAGCCACAGGCTTCTAGAGCACTCACTTCCGGTCATGTCAGAGCCCAGCACCAAAGGCAGGATTTGTGGAGTACAGAAAGAGATAAGGAAGGCTGGGTTCTCTCGCACCAGCCCCTAAGCTCAAGGTACCTGGACGCTAGGAAGACGGGATCACCCATCTTTCCTCTATTTTTGCAGAAGTGAGGGAGGAGCAGGAATCTTGATGACCACTTGCAGATGCGGAAACTGAGGCCAGACAGGCAGAACCCCACACAGGTCACCCAGCAAGTCACACTAGACCAATTGCCCTTCACTTCCTTCCCACCGCCCCCTGCTGGACGGGATACTCCAGAGCAAGGAAAGAAGTTTCCCAGATCCCCGCAGACAGAGTATGGGTTTGAGGGGAGTCCCGGATGCCTCAGCCCCTGCTCCTGATAAGCCCAGCCTTGGCCCATGTCAGAGTGGATTCTGGGCTCTAGGATCTGGAGGAAGGTCAGGGACCAAGGAACCAGGAGAGCTAGGGTTGGAAAAATCTCCTGAGGAGGTGTGTGGAGTTCTGGCATCAGCCCTCCTGCCTCCTGGAGAAATCCCCACCAGGAAGTCCCTCTTGGTGTCTAAACAGGTCCTGCTGACCACAGTCCCTTTGCTCAAACCTTCCCTGCTTGAGTGATTCTTCAACAGCGGAGTTAGAGACTTCTCAGAGCTCATTTGGTGTTCATTACAGCTCAGTGAGGGAAACTGAGGCATGGGGAGAGGCGAAGCCTTGACCAAGAACACAGAGCAGAGCAGGGCCTCCTGCAGACCCAGGTCCCCTGGATCCTGGCAGGACCTGATTCCCTGGCCTCACACAGAAAACACCAGACTCCCTTGAGCAAACACATTTCCTCATCTAAGCTCAGAACCAATATTACAGGGAAGGGGACCAAAGGGTAGCAACAGGCAGCAGAAGGGTGCTGTGATAGAGGGCATGACCCCAGGCAGAGACTGAAAGCCACACCCCCACGCCCCCCTCCCCATACATCCAGGAGTGCCAGAGAGTAAGAAGAGAATCACACAAATCATGCAAATAGTTTTGCTTAAGCTCTGGCCACTCCCCAGGGCCCCACAATGGCATCTCTGTGGAGCCGTGTAGGGTTGCAGGAGGAAAGGGCCAACAGGAAGAGGGCTGGACAGAATGGCTTTATCAAGCTGACACAGGCAGACCCAGCAGACAGGACTCGGCCTCCCCTCCCACAGCCACAGGCCCAGAAACGCCAAGAAGGGGGAGTGGGTAATCGCCCCAGCTGGTTCAGGGCTCTGGAACTCTCCTCACTGACTCCTCCTGCCCTGGACGCTCTGCCCACCTGCTTACTTCACCTGCCCAGGAGGCCCCAGAGCCCCCCGCTGCCTGGCTCCCAACCCTAGCACAGGAGGTTCTCTGTCGCAGATGGATCCGTCCTACCACTAAGCAGGCACCAGGCTAAAAGCCCAGCCCTTCTCTGGGGTGTTTCCCCTTCCCGATTCCAGCCGGGGCTCTACAAAGGTCCTCAAGAGGTGTGGCCCCATTCCCGAGCCCCAAAGCCATAAGATCTTCCGTCCCTCGCCCAGACCACTGCTCTTCCCTAACAAACCCCTCCTGGGCCAACTGACCCTCCCAGTAAGCTCACACCTTGCTCCTGCCTTGGCTCCTCCAGAAAACCTCCCCTGAATGTCCTTTTCCCCTGTTCCATGCTCCCACTCACCACCAGGAGGCCCCGGAGAGGGGGCCATACCTCCCCTAGTTCCTCCTCCCTCACCTTCCCAGTCCTGGTGGCTGGCTCTGAGGGCTAGCCTGGAGCCTTCCCGCTAGAGTTCTGCCTGGGGCTCCTGCCCACATCCCTCTCTGGCCAAGAGAGGCTGTGTCCGATGGAGGCTCCTCCCTCCCAGACGTGCTGTCCAGCTTTCCCTCCCTCCTCCTTCATGATCTTTCCATAAACACCAGCTGCCCAGAGCTGGAAATACTCTCCCCAGTGCGGACAATGGCTGCCACCGGGGTCCCAGGGTGTCCGGGTGGGCAGAGAAGAGCCTGAGTGCCTCTTGCCCGGGGTGAGCCTGACCTCACTGGACCATCACAGTTGCCAGGAAATCTGGGGCTCTAGCAACCACTCCACAGCTGTTCATCCCCACTGCCTCCCCCTGCCTCCCCCCCCGCCGCCTCCCCCCACTCTTCATATGCCCAGCGCTCCCAGGAGGATGGAGGAGACTCCCTGTGGCATGAAGGAGGAATGTGAGGTTCACTCCTAAGAGACCAGCCCCAAGCCCCACAGCTTTGAAGTTGCAGAACCAAGGCCTGGACTCCCTTCTCTTTTCCTCTCTTCTTGCCCTGGAGGTTCTCAGGCCCGGATCTAGGGAAAGGATGAGGTTTGCCATCCCCCACCGCAACGAGAGCTCTGGAACTCCTCACACAGAAAAGCCTCCCTTCAGTCTCACTTAAACCCGGTGTGCTTTCATGCCAGCTCAGGGGTGGGCTCAGCAGAGGGCGCCCTAATAAAAGATCCAGAAAGAGAACAGGGGAGACGCAGGCTCCGAATCCACGGAGGTCCCAGCCCAGGGCCAGGGGACAAGCGGGTGCTGGGGAAATGGATCGAGAGAGTGGCTGTCCTTTACTGGTTGTGTCTTTGGGCAAGTACCTTCCACTCCCTGGGCCTCGTTTTGCCTACATATCCCAGAAAGGCGATGGAGCAGGCAGGCTCTAAGATGCCTCCTTTCCTGCCTCCCCTTCTCTACTCTGGGTCAAGCATACCAGTCTCCAGATGTTTCCGTCATTTGCATCACCATGAGTCCCCCACCCTGTTCTCACTGAATCCTCAAGGTACCCCACAGGCAGAGTTAGCTGACCACTCATTCTGCCCATATTCCCACAGATGAGGACTATCTAGTACTGCCTGGTTCCAGAACTTTCTGAGGATTCAAGCAAGGAAACGTCCCCCCGCCCAGGAGTTAAGGCTCTGGGCACCATTGGGGAACACTATGTCCTTCAGGATGCAGAGGCCCCGGGTAGCAAGAGGCTCAGCTAAAATTCCCTAAGAATAATATTTAGAGAAGCTCAGGCACTTGGCAGCCAAAGAGAGGAAAAATAAATAAATAAATAAATAAATAAGAAGACCCTGACTAGCCAGGCCTGGGCCCCAGCCCCTACACCCAGCCGGGTCAGCAGGCAGAGGCCAGCTGCCCCCACACCAGGCCCCAAGAGCTGGGCTCACAGCTGGAAGAGGCGGCAGGAGAGGAAGCCCTGTCCGGGCCCTCAGACCCAGCTGGGGCTGCAGATACGAGGGCAGCAGGCCACAGGGAGGCCTGGAACAGCCCAGGGTCTCCCGCCGTGTGCCAGGGCTAACTGCCTCATGTCCCTCTTGCTGGCACAGAGCTCTGATTGCCAGGTTGTGCCATCTCCTTAGCCCAGGAGAGAACACTAAGCCAAGTCCAGGTGCTGGGTGAACTTGAGCATTGAAACTCCCCTGGCACGGCCCTGCCCTCCCAGCCAGATTCAATCTCCTCCCCGCATGAGAAGCAGAAGTGATGTCTTCCCCTGCCTCCTGCCTCCAGGGGAGTCTGCAGCCCTCATCTCCCCGGGGTCAGCCTCGGCTGTACCTCTGAGGGCACGCACAGGCTCTGGCTTTCTGGGTCGAGGCCCAGGCCTCATGGACCTCAGTTCCCTCACGGACTGGCAGGACAAGTAGAGGCCCTGCACCCAGTTCACCGCCGCTCTTCCCCGGTCCCTTGCAGCAGCCCTCCCTAAAGGCTGCCTGGCCTCTGGTCTCGGCCCCAAGTCACCCGTCCGACCCACTTACCCTTGGGCCCGAGTCCTGGCTCCTCACCCACATTCAAAGGCTCTCGCCGGCCAGCACCTGCCTCTTGTCCTACTGCTCACTATGCTCCCGTCTGCCTCCCCAGGTCCCAGCTTTATTTAGGCTTTAGCTCTGCCGTTGCTTCCATCAGAAAGCCCTTAAGGAGTCTCAGAGTAAAGCCTCATAGTAAAGTCCCTCTTGCTGCCACTCACCACCTCCTTCAGGGTCCAGGGCAGATATGAGCACATCCAGGAATACCCCCTGGGTTCCTCACACTGGATAGGGACCTGCTCTCTCCCCCGAGCCTCACACACCCCTGTGTGTCCCTCAGTCATAGCCCTGACCCCCTCAGAGGACAGTCTGTTGGTGTTTCGGATTCCCCGGGAGATGGTGGGCACCTCCCAGCTCCCTGCCTCCAGCTCCAGCCAAACTCTTAAATCAAGCCCTTGGGAATGTTTGTGGAGTGAAAAGAATAATTCCATTTAAACATTTATGATATAAAGATAAGTCAAAAAGACAAAAACAAAACGGCACAGACCTTGCTGGGCTTGCTGGGTGTTTGACGACACAGAGGAAGACAGGCGGGCCAGGCCTTTGTACCCTGGGGGGTGGGGGGAGTGGGCGAGGTTGGGAGGCTGGATGGGGCCCCAGAGGAAGTGGTACGCCAATCTAGGGGCTGACAAGTCCAGTCACTAGGGCAGCCTGATCAGCCCCTGGCTTTGCTGCTGGGGGTCTCAAATACCTGGGCTCTCTCCCCTCTGGACCTCAGCTCTCCCTTCTGTAGAATGGGTCTGACACATCTCCCTGGCAGGATTGCTGGAACCACCACAAAGTGGAGGTCCATAGCCGGGCTTTGTAAACTGAAAAGTGCTGGCCACACGAGCCCTCTTTGTCTTCTTCCCACTTACTGGGCCTTTGCTCCTACCCAAACTCTGGAGCACACTCCACCCTCTTCCTGGCTTCCCCGAATGCTATCCACTCCAACGCTTTCCTCCAGGAAACCTGGTCTGATCCACAGTCCACGCAGATATCTTTCTCCTCTCCTCTCCTCTGAGCCCCAAATCCCTACCGCATCAGGAAAGAAAGCTCAGACCCTTCTTTCCACCCCCACTCCTGTCCTCTCTTGCCCCCATTTCACAGATGGGAATGGAGACCCAGAGGGGGACGGCTCATACAGCTAGGTGGTGGAAGAAGCTATGTCCAGGCCTTACACACCTGCATGCGTGCACACACACACATACACACACGCCAGCAGTAAGCTGGGGGAGGGAGGCTGGCTGAGATGGAGCTGAATTCCCTCACCAGGAACCTGGTACATGCATGGTGGGGGGCAGGAGAGGTGGACTTTTACAGGATCTGACTTTCCCCATCATCTTCTGGGTGAAGAAACTAGGGTCCACCCAGGGGAGTGGCACGGGGGAGTGGGGAGGCACTCTGTGGAAAGACCTTGCAAAGTGCCTAGAGTAAGACAGATTAAAGTTCAAACCCTTAGCCCACCATCTGCTGTAGGAGCTAGAGAAAATAATGGCGCCTCCCTGAGCCTAAATGACCTGTCCTAGGGGGACCTCACAGCAAAGGATTTAAACCTCAGGGAAGCAACCCAGCTCTGTAAATGTATTTCCACATCCATTCTTTGCCAGAAGGGCTGGTGTACCCAGGACCCTCACCAAGAGAGGTCTTCTCCCTTGGGGCTGAGAATCCCCATAGAGCCCCAGAAAGTTAGAGGCTGGAGAGAGAGAACTTGCCAGCGGGCTTTCCCCCTGGTGCCTGCTGCTTCCTGGGAAAGAGCCCCCCTCCCACCCCGCAGAAAACAGCCGGGTTGTTGGGGCGGGGTTGGACAGCTAGGGGCCCAGAACAGGTGAGGGGGCTGGAGAGGGGCTGTCCCTTCTCACGCCGGGCAAGAGATCCCAGTCTGCCCTCTCCCTTCAAAAAACTCCAGGAGCGCCCTAGCCAAAGCCACACACCGGGGCGGGGGGTTGGGGGGCGGTGGTATTCAGAGAGCCCCTCTCCTACGGGCAGCCTCGGCGCCCTCCCCCATCCCGGGCACCGAGAGCAGAAAGGGGAAGCTGGGCGGGCCCCAGGAGAGAGCAGGGGGAGGGGCCAGGCGAAGGCGCAGGACGGGGGGCTTCCCGGGGGCCAGGAGCGAGCGGCCTACCCGGCGTCTGGGGGTCCACGGGCAGGACCTGGGGCGGCGGCAGCAGCAGCAGCAGCAGGAGCAGGAGCAGCGGGAACCGGAGCAGGCGACTCCTCCCTGCAGAGTGAGAGAGGTTAGGGCTGAGCCTGGCATTCGAAGCTCCACCAGGAAGCAAAGAGGATTCCCGGGGGCCTCCGGGTCCGACTCACGGCTCATAGTTCGAGGAGGCTGATGCGTGAGGGACGCGGACGGCCGGCTCCTGGGGTGCGTCTCTGCCCGGGAGCTCCGGCCCGTCCCGCCCCCTCCCCATTCCCTGGCTCCACCTCTCCAGCCGGCTGTCACCTCCGCGCCGGACGCCGCCCACTTCCTCCGCTCCCGCCCTAGCCACAATATTTTATTAATTATTCTGATTGCAACTAAAGCGGTTTTTCACCCGAGATCCTTGAGGCACTTGAGCCTCTGAAGCCCCGTGGCGCCAGAATTGTGTCCATTTTGGTAGATAGGAAACTGAGGCCCAGAGATTACGTGCAAGGCTGAGGTCACCCAAGGCTTCAAGGCAGAACCCAGAGTATCTCAGGCTGGAAGCGTTGAAATGAACCACACGCCTTGGCCCTCGGAGAGGAAAGGGGGCTCGACAAGGAGCAGTCCAGTCTGGCCTGCGCATTGTTTCTGGATGGGAAACCTGCTACCCCAGGACAGATCTAGGGGCTCTGCCCTAGGAGGCCACATGTCTGCCTGAATCCGCTGCCAGAAATGAAGAACCCAGGCTCCAAGTCCAAGAGACCTGAGCTCAAATCCAGACTCACAGCGTACCAGCTGTGTCACCTGGGACCTGGTGTTTACCCTTTCTGGTCTTCAGTATTCTCATCTGAGAAATGGGGATAATCATAAGGAGCATCCCGGAGGACTGACGTCAGATGCCGTGAGATCACACATACAAGTCTACTGATGCAATGATGGCTTATTGGGAGGCATTGTTTTCCTAGATCTCCCAACTCTGATTTCACGGCTGCCCAGGGCTGGCACTCTGGCTGGACTCCCATCTACCTGCTGAGTTTCTGGAATACCAGCATCTGGTTCCTCAATTTTATAGCTGGGGCAACAGATCTAGCAAGGGGGAGGGATGGGCTGCAGGTCACCCAGAGTCTCTTGGCCCCCACACGAATTTTCTCCCTTGGTCTCCCCAGCATACTGAACTGTCCTGTGGGCTCCACTTCTGAGTCCTTATGCCAGTTCCCAGGGTGGGAGGGTGAGAACCACAGGTGCAGGGTGGGAACCATGCCAGGTGGGAGAGGTGAGATGTGCTGGAAAGCCCCTCCTGTGTCCCCACCCGAGGTGTTCCCATGCTCCACTGGGACAAAAGCCAGCTGCCCCAGGGAGACAGAGCAAGCCAGGGCAGACCTGGGGAGGGAGTGGGGCAGAGAGAGGGCCTGGGCCCTGCGGTGCTGGGACAGGCTTAAGCTCCCCCCCACCCCATCCCCAGCCACAGATTCAGGGACCCCTGGTGAGGAGCTGTAAGTCATGGATGATCAGCAAAAGGGATGGGGTCCAGGTAGAGATTCAGTGGTCCAGGTACCAAAGAAAAGGGGGCTTTCTGATGCTGAAGGAGAGAGGAGCTTGAACGAGACCCAGTTCTGCTACCGGGTCCTCCCTCCCTTAAGGCTCCGGGCCCAGCAAGTTCCCTACCTGGCCCTTCTGCTGACTCCTTATTCCCAAGCCAACCTCTAGACTCAAAGGGGAAAGAGCTTGGGTGGCTCTGGCCTTGGGAGAAAGAGGCTGGGAGTCCGGAGACCCGAATTCGAGGCTCTGTTCTTCCAGGGACCAACCTGAGACAACTCTCTGCCCCTCACTGGGTGGCCGTTTCCCCGTCTGAACAACACACAGGTCAAATCAGATGGCCTCTGAGAACAGGTCTGGCGTGGAGTGACTGGGCCTTCACTGTGGCCAGATTCTGTGTCTGGGGCTGGAGGTATTGAGATGGATGCAATGAAGGGGAGGACAGAGGTGAGATGGTGGGCAGTCCCCCAGGGACAGGGTCACACTGACACGTGGGGGAGGGAGAAGTGAGAGCTATGGTGGCTGAAGAGGTGTCAGGGCTTGGTGACTGATTGGCAGCTGAAGGAAAGAGAGGTGCTGAGGAGGGGCACCTAGCTTTCTGACTTGCTGCTGGCAGTCATCCCCAGGGAAAGAATCAGGGAGGGGGGCAGGCTGGGGGTGATGGTGTTCAAATTTGGACTTGTTCTGTTGGGTCCAGCTGGGTGATGAGCTCCAGCATACAACTGGATACAGAAGAGAGAGGTCCAGGCTTCTCCAAGCCCGGGAAGGCCAACCCACAGTGTCCCCTCTCTTTGCCCCTCTAGTCCAAAACCTGTGGCCTCAACATCGGGCGAGTTTTCCTAATACTCAGGATGGTGCTCTTGCACTGCTTGGGCAAGGCCCAACTCCAGTGTCCCCCTGGCATACCTCCTCCTCTTTCTGTCCTCCCGGGAAACTCCTGTGCCTTCTCTGCCCACAGCAAGCTTCGCACGAGCATGCTGGACCGTTTGAGCCGCAGAAGGCCCGGTCACTGTCATGTCTCCGGGACCACGCACAGGCTCTGGCCTACCGAAGGTGCCCCAAACGTTGTTTGATTGAATAAAATATGAGTGACTGACTGAATGAAAAAATAAAGACCTTCTACAAGTGGGTGAGGGTCCAAGGCCAGGTGACCGCCAACCCATACACTGGCGGTGACCGCCACCAGAAGATGAAGGGCCCAGCCTCAAGGTTCCCTGTCTTCCCCAGCTGGGCCCATTTGGCCAGCACCCTCAAACCCCCAACACTCACAGGGCCAGCTCCATCCACGAGCCCCTCCCAGCTGCAGCAGCACCATCTTCCCTGTACCCCACTGGCAATGTGTGTCAGGGTTTCTCCCTCTCTGCCTAGCCCTACCTCTGGCTCCTGGCAACCCTCCCATAGGCCCTAGATAGGGCCTAGATTTCAACGCCCCGGGAGAAGTCTCTCCCCTGCTGGATCCCACCCACTATTTGGAAATCCAGAGCTGACTCTTACCTGAATCACACAGGGACCCAGCCCCGCCCCGCCCCACCTCTTGAGGCAGCTCTCCAGACCCGCAGGAAAAGTTCTAGAATCAAGCCAACAGCTTCCCAAACCCCACCTCCCCCACCCCCATCGAAACTCCTGACCAGCTCTAAGCTCTCAACCTGAGGCAGCCGATGACCCCTCTTGGGTCTCAGTGTCCCCATCTATAAAATGGGGTTAATAATTCTCTTCTTGCAAGAGTTCCTGTGAGAAGGAAATAAGGCGTTCTGTGTGAGTGCGCCCAACCTCCTGTAGGAGCTCAATGGAAATGACTTACCCGCTCCCCATCTCTTTCCCCACAGGAGCTGGAGGGTTTCATGCAAACTCCTTCTCTTCCTTTGTACCTAATTTACCAGCGCCAGGCCAGGGCTGGGCACTGGCAGTAGTGATAAAAACAGCTGGTATTTCTCGAGTACCTACAGCGCGGCAGACGGTGAGCTGTGTACCTTGGCTGTACTGTCAAGTGTCATTTCCTCGATAGCCTTATAGAGGATTATCACCTCCCTTTTACAGACAAGAAACGGAGGCCCAGAAAGCCAAAATGACTTGCCCGAGGTTGCCTAACTAGTAAAGGTTAGGTGTCAAGGGTCCTGTCCCTGTGTTCCAGGAGAGCAGGTACACCGAAGCCCCCCAGAGTCAGCCGGTGTGTGGAGTTAGCGAAGGGGAAGCAGAAATGCACTGCGGTGGGGGGACTATTTACCTCCCTCCCTCACCAAAGCCTTCACAACAGCTCCAAGAGAAAGGTATCATTATCTCCATCGCAAAAGAGGAAAACTGAGGCTCAGGGACTTCCCTAGATCTTATGGTGAGGAGGGAGGAGGCGGAAGGAATTGTAACTGTGTAGCAGACATTATGCTGGGGGGTTTGGGCACACGGTCTCCTTTCAAACTCGTAACAGCTCCATGAGATAAGTGTTCTCCTTGTCCCCACTTTTGTAAACGGGGACAGATAATTTGCAAAAGGCCACAGGCTAGGAAGTGGTAGAGTTGGGCTTGGACCTCTGGTCTACTTGATGTTGACATCCGCAAGCTTCATTCCCCGCTACACTCCATCCTGGGCTCTCTGGGATCCTAAACCCTGAATCTCTAAAACAAACACCCAAATCCTGGTGGAGGCAGGCCAAAAAGACAGATAAACAAGCAGGAGGTGAGTGGAGAGTCCCCGAGCTCATCTGGGGGTTTTCCACTGCAAGGTCCCCTGTCCTACTGGCCTCAGCAGTAAGCAGCTGACGCCATCTGACCTCTGATCGGCACAGGATGGCTGAGCGGTCACACCACTGGCATCCAACCCAGCCTACCCCCTCCAACAACGTAATCTGCAGAGCATCAGACACCAGCTCCTGAGATCAGGGGCCCAGCTGCCTGGGACTAAGGAGGAGCGGGAGGAACCAAGGTGGGGAAAGAATCACTGTCTTGCTAAGAGTCGGCAGTGCCTCTGGAAGTTGCTGGTGCTGTGAAATGTCGGGCTCCCTGTCCTTCTCCTCCTCCACCACAGCCGAAGGAAGAGGAGCCGTTTGCATAGCCCTCCTTGGGTGTGTGAAATACTGTCCTAACTCTGCCCAGAAAATTCAGTAGCTCCCATGGCCCCCAGACCTTAGCCCAGCCTTCAAATCTCATCGTTCCCTGAGCAGCAGGTACCATAGGGAGAGACCTGATAGGGAGATACTGAAGATTCGGTTTCTAGTAACACAACCCCCTGAACTCACTGTGTGACCTTTGGCAAGTCATTCACCCTCTTGGGCCTCAGTTTCCCTACTAGTTAAATAAGTCTGTTGAATTAGATGTGCTGGGGATCGGGGGCAAAACTTTTGGAGTCAGACAGAACTGGATTTGGAGCCCAGCTTCATTATTTTTGCTGTGTGATGGGGAGCCCGGCCTGGGTCGTCTCTGAGACTATTTCCTCAACTGAAAATAAGAACTACAATAGTATCGATTTCCTGGGGCCACTGTGAGGATAAGACCACTTAGCAAAATTCCAGGCACTAGGACCAGGCACTTGGTCAATGATCACTCTTGGTGGAATTCTTATAATTAATAATTGCATAACTAATCCAGTTTTATCAGCCTGGTCCCAGATGCAAAACAAAACAAAACAAAACAAAAACACACACACACACAAAAAACACAAAAAAAACAAAAAACAAAAAACAAAAAACAAAACCAAACCAAAACAAAAAGTCCTATTCTGGATTGTTCTGGACACAAAAAATGACATAATGGGGAATGGTGGCAGTCAAGTGCTCTCCTCGTGCACCAGCAATGCATGTGGCCACATATGACAACATCCCAAACATGGAAGCTGGAGAGGAGAAGGTTCTTCCTGCAGGTTCTTCCCACAGGCTCTTCTGATCATTCTGCTCTGCTCCATCAACCCTCAGAATGGGTTGTGTCCTCAGGCCAGGTTCCAGGCAGGAATGCGGTAGAAAGGAGAGATGCACTCCCCCAACCCTCCCCAGAGTTCCCCTTCCACCCCTCTCACCAGAACTCTGTCACATGACCTCACTTGGCTGCAAAGGAGAATGGGAAATGGAGTTCTTGGATTAGGCAGGAAGGACAGGGTGTTGGAAATGGAGATTGGTCCAGTGAACCTCCAGCACCCGCCAGATGCGGAAGGGTCTCTTTCCGGTGTGGGCTGTGGTTTCTGATGCTTCTTTGGGAGAATCCCAGAAGTATATGCTGCTGAATCCAAAGGTGAGCAGACTCTTTTGTCCCCAGGATAGGGTCTAAGAATTACAGGTCTGCAGCAGGTCAGAGCCAGGAGCTGCCCCCTAAGACAAAGCTCAACGCATCCACCCCCCTCCGGTGACAGACTCAGAGACTCAGAGCAAAGCAGGGACTTGCCCAAACAGGCCAGGTATCTGTCCTCTTGTAAAACGACCAGCCTTGGAACGAGTCACACACAACAGTTGCGCCCAGTTGCAAGGACATCTCATCCTTTGAAAACTGGTACTCAGTGGACTGCAGATTTTAGTGGGTGAGAATATGCACTTCCAAACAAGCCTTCAGTTCTCAGGCAAGTGCCTTAAAAGTGCATTTTCTTGAGCCTTCAGCTAGAACTGGACTGACTCATCGCTGGCATGGAATGTGTGCTCCTGCTTTTGCACCTCATTAATAACTTACCGTCACTGAGCTGTGCATGGTTTAGGAAAATATTTTCACTTGCATCATCATCTCTTTTGATTCACACAGCAGTCTTTTGATGTTGGTGTTTTTAGCCCTGAATAAGTCAGGGTTATTTCCATTACAAATGACAGAAATCCAATTGCAACTAATTTTGGCAAAAGAAGGGGGAGAGTTGGCTCCCAAGCTAAAAATCTAGGGACAGGTATGGCTACATCCAGGTGTCGGGTTCTCTCTGTCTCTCTCAGTTCTCTCTGTCACTCTGTCTCTATCTGTCTCCTGTCTCTCATCATGTTTTCCCCTCTTGTTGGCTTCAGCCTCAGGCAGGTGCTCCCCAAGCCCTCGGGCTGCTCCAGACTTACACAATCCTAGTTCTCCAATCTCACATGAGAAGACAATGAACTTTTGGGATTTCATCAAGATCAAAAGCTTCTGCACAGCAAAAGAAACAGTCAACAAAATGAAGAGGCAACCCACGGAATGGGAGAAGATATTCGCAAATGACACTACAGACGAAGGGCTGATATCCAAGATCTATAAAGAACTCCTCAAACTCAACACACACAAAACAGATAACCACGTCAAAAAATGGGCAGAAGACATGAACAGACACTTCTCCAAAGAAGACACACAAATGGCTATCAGACACATGAAAAAATGTTCATCATCACTAGCCATCAGGGAGATTCAAATCAAAACAACATTGAGATACCACCTTACACCAGGCAGAATGTCCAAAATCAACAAGACAGGAAACAACAAGTGCTGGAGAGGATGTGGAGAAAGGGGAATCCTCTTACACTGTTGGTGGGAATGCAAGTTGGTACAACCACTTTGGAAAAGAGTGTGGAGATTCCTTAGGAAATTAAAAATAGAGCTTCCCTATGACCCTGCAATTGCACTATTGGGTATTTGCCCCAAAGATACAGATGTAGTGAAAAGAAGGGCCATCTGTACCTACCCCAATGTTCATAACAGCAATGGCCACAGTCACCAAACTGTGGAAAGAATCAAGATGCCCTTCAATGGATGGATGGATAAAGAAGATGTGGTCCATACATACAACAGAGTATTATGCCTCCATCAGAAAGGATGAATACCCAACTTTTGTATCAATATGGACAGGACTGGAAGAGATTATGCTAAGTCAAATAAATCAAGCAGAGAGATTCAATTATCACATGGTTTCACTTACTTGTGGAGCATAAGGAATAACACGGAGGACATTGGGAGATGGAGAAGAGAAGGGAGCTGGGGGAAATTGGAGGGGGAGACGAACCATGAGAGACTGTGGACTCTGAGAAACAAACTGAGGGTTTTGGAGGGGAGGGGGGTGTGGGGTTGGGTGAGCCTGGTGGTGGGTATTATGGAGGGCATGTACTGCATGGGGCACTGGATGTGATGCATAAACAATGAGTTCTGGAACACTGAAAAGGAAAAAAAAAAAAAAGACACTGCCTCCTTCTCAGACACTTCTGATAGTTCTGGCTCAGCTCAGGTGCCCATCCCTAAGCCACGTGGTGTGACCAGGAAGATGGAATATCCTGATTCAGACTGGCCAGTCCTAGACCGTGTACCCACGTGAACTGAGAGTGGGAGAGAGGTGGTTCCCAAAAGAAAGCCAGGGGCTGCTATCAAAAGAAGAGGGAAGGAAGGCAGGGTAGGCAGAAACAACAGCTCTCTGCTTCTCCATTTGACAGCCAAGGAAGCCAACGCTCAGAGAGGTGAGTGGCTTCTGCCTGAAGCCTCGGGACGGTAGGGAGTGAGGGTAGAAAGTCAGACTTCCTTACCTTTGGTTTGAGTCTGGATGGAGAAAAGAGGAAAGAGCTACATAGGGGAGGGTACTCCTGCCTGTTGGAGCCCAGCAGATATCAAAGCCTCCCCAAGAGGGAGGAAGAAGTGTTCGAAGGAATGCTGGTATCGAAAGCTGTTTCTCCTCTATCTTTCCTGGTATTTGCTTGAGCAGGAAAGAATGTTCACTTAACAATTTCAAGGCGTGCCAGACACCGCTGGGCACTTGACATCATTTCTCCGACCATATTTTTTGGAAGTAGAACCTGAGGCTCAGAGAAGTAAAGCAACTTAAACAAGTCACACCATGTTGCAATGGCAGAGCTGGGAGTCAGTCCAGGTCTGGAATGACTCCGAAGCCTGGGCTCTTTTCTGTAATGCTTTCTCAAGGTGGGGGGGACTGTTAATTTTTTGTGTAGGATTGCCCCTCACAGGGCAAGATGTTTAGCTGGCTAATATTAAGCTCAGTAAAGACAACAACCTAAAATTACCCCTTGCATTTCCAACTCTCTCCCCTCCCGGAGGCTACCTCTGGCTCTGGAGAGGAATCACCAAACCAAGAGGACCACATCTGGTTCCTTTTTGTGGACCCCGGGGGCCGACACAGAGGAAATATTTAATAAATGTTTGATGAATGAATGAATGAATGAATGAAACACTCTGTAGTCAAACAGGACTACGTATGAATCCCAGCTCTACCACTTACTAGCTATATGGCACTGAGCAAGTTACTTAACCCCTCTGTGCCTCAGTTTCCCCCTCTGCAAAATGGGGACAATATTAGTACCCTCCTCACACGTTGTTGTGAAGATTAAATGAGTCAATGCTTATAAAATGCTTGACACATTGCCTGATGCTTAAGCTCTGTATTGGTTTTTTTTTTAACCAATGAGCCAAAAAATAATAATAAACGAATGACTATATTTAATATATACACACGCACACAATCAGGAGTTTACAGTTTACAAACACTGTGAGTTTTTCTCCTCAGACTGCCTCCATTACCCTGCAAGGGAACGTTACCCACACTTTACAGGAAACCCAGGCTCAGAGAGATGAGGTGACCTGGCTATGGTCTTCTAGTTGTCCAACTGCAGCTCCAGAATTTCAGACTCTGGCTTCTTTGGATCTTGGGTCCCCTGCAAATGCCCATTCGTAAGCCAAGAATGAAGGAGCCAACGAGGGAGCCGCAGGGACCCCAACTTCTCAGAACACCTTGAAAGAGAAGGGTTGTCCTGACCCCACAGCCACCAAGGACTACTCTCCCCTCCAGCCAACCCAAGGCTCTCTCACTGCTCTGCCCAGTGCTGTGTGTGTGTGTGTGTGTGTGTGTGTGTGTGTGAGAGAGAGAGAGAGAGAGAGAGAGAGAGACACCCACAGGTTTGGGAGGAAAGAGGCCCAGCCATGCGGCCAGGACCACAGAACCACGTGAAAGAACTGGGTGGTGAGTGAGGACTGGTCAGCTGCCTGCCCACAGCGGGAGAGAAACAGCAGCTCTGCAGGCGCCCAGAGTCCCCAGGCCTGCTCCCCTCCCCCACCTCCTCTCAGGACAGCAACGGGCTCTCTCTCCTCCCGGCAGCCAGAGCACAGAGGGGCCCTCGCTGTTCTGTGATTTTTCAGTTCCACACCACCCATCCTACAAATAATCACGAGATGGCATCTGGATCAACTTCCAGGCCGGCTGCTAGAGACTTCAGCTCTCACAGAGCTCTCAGCCAGGGAGGTGAGCCTCAGAAGAAGAGAAAGGGTGAGGAAGGAGTCACCTTGCAAGGCCACCCCCCACCCAGATCCTTCAGAGGATCCCAATTCCTAAATTCTGAAGGTCCACAGACCAGCACCTAATCCTGCTTCCTAGCCGAGGCTACAGGTGCCATGACCAGCCTTTGACAAACATGGCGTCCCTGGGAGCCCACTCCCTCAGTGTCTCCCCTCCTCACCCTCCCAGTACACCCCCACCCTGCTCTAGCTCCTCAGGCTTTCTTGCCTCTTTTGCCGCACATCCATGCACTTTAGATGGTCTCTTGCTCCCTTGGCATAAAGGAAAAAATGCAGACTTTAGAGACATACCCACCTGGGTCTCCATCACATTAGCTGTGTGACCCTGGCCATGTTGCTTAATTCTGCGGGTCACAATTTCTCCACTACAAAAAGAGGGGTCATGTGATGATTTAAAAGTCTGATGGATATGAAAATACTCAGCATATGGCCGGTGTTCAATAAACGCTATATTTCCTTTTCTTGAGGGCTGCCACCCAAGAGTGGGGTTAAGAGACTAACAGGATAAACCTTCTGGCCTCTGCTTTCCCCCTTCATTCTCCTTTTTAAAAATCTTGCCAGGGGTTCACACAAAGAGAACCACTTCTCTTTCTACGGGGCATACACACGCATGCGCGCACACACACACACACACACACACAGTGGAGTATTATTCAGCCATAAAAAAGAAAGAATTCCTACCGTTTGCAACAACAAACTTGATGACTTATGCTACCTGAAGTAAGTCAGAGAGAGAAAGACAAAATCTCACTTACATGTAGAATCGAAAAAAGCCAAACTCACTGGGGCACCTGGGTGGCTCAGGTCATACTCTCAGGGTCATGAGATCAATCCCTATGTCAAGGTCTGTGTTGAGCAGGAAGCCTGTTTCTACCCCTCTCCCCTCTAAAACAAAACAAAACAAAACAAAACAAAACCCAAACCAAAAAACCAAACTCACAGGAACAGAAAGCAGACTGGTAGTTGCCAGAGGCTGGCAAGTGGGGAAAACGGGTGACAAAGTGTATGAACTTCTGGTTAAAGATAAGTTAGTTCTGAGGATCTGATGTACACTGTGGTAACTACGGTTAGTAATGCTGTGTTGTATACTTGAAAGTTGTTAAGGGAGTAGATCTTACATGTTCTCAACACACAGATATAGGAAGTAGGTGAGGTAATAGATTTGTTAACTAACATTCTTGTGGTAAACATTTCACAACGCACAATCTATCAAATCATCATGTTGTACACCTTAAACTTACCAATGTTACATGTCAAATACATTTCAATCAAGCTGGAAAAAAATTCCATGGGATATTGATTCTCAACAGGAGATGCCCTCACTAGGGAGGCATTTAAGAATCACCTCGAGGTATTTTTTTCAAAGCACATACACACACACACACACACACACAAATGCACACACGCACATGTACACATTCAATGAGATTTTGGTATTCCACTCTTCTGATGGCAAGATGTTAAATCGAAGCCTTAGTGAACCTCCACACCAGAAGAAGTGCAGAGAGGAAAGAGTTTGGGAAACACTGAAATAGATCATTTATATGCCAAACCATCTCAGGCTCACAGATCTGCTTAGATCGCAGCCTGGCATATCTCCCCTCATCAGGTCTCTCCTTGGTATCTCACTTCATTTCCTTCCCTGGCAACATAATTTGGACTATGCTGGATCTGGGTTCGTCTTCACTCCTGTCTGTTTGGAGTCTTTTAACTTTCTTATCCACACCAATCCAACCTAACTGAACTCAACTCAACCCACCACAACTCTCCTAAATTCAACTCAAGTCAACCCAACTCAACTTACTTCCACTCACCCCACCAAATCCAGTTCAATAAAACTCAACTCCACTCAACACAACCCAACTCAGCTTAAGTCTACTAAGTTTGATTCAAGGCAAACTAGCTCAGCTCTGCTCCACTCAACCAAACCCAAACCCAACTTCCATTCAATCCAATCAAACTGAATTTTATTCATCCCACCCACCCCTACATGATATAACACAACTCTACTCCACCCGAACCAAACCAACTATGCTCAACCCAACCAAACATAATTCAACTCAACCAAACCCATGCCGCCCAGCTGTTTTTCTCCCTTTGTATCTCCTTCTTTCCAACACTTAATATCTGCATTCCAACCCTGACTCATTACCAGATTTCCTATCTGTCCCTAAATAGTCAGACCCAGAGTTAATGCCTCCTTAAAAAAAAGATGGGGAAATTTTGCTTTGGACTTTCCACCTCCTTGCTCTTCTCCCAACCCTAACTGCATCCTCTTGCCTGTAATAACCTCCAGTCATCTCTGATTCCCCACCATTTATCCCTACCCTTTAATGAAGCCCTGAGGCCATGAAGCCTCAGATGCCCCTAGCCTGAGCCACTCTCATCTCTGCACACATTATCCCCAAGGACATGATGTCTGGAGGACATTTAGAACGGGGGGCCAGAGGGTTCCAGTCCCAGAGGAAATCCAAAGGTCAGAAGAGTGACCACCAGACCGGGGCACAGTGTAGGCAACAGCAGGATCTTGCTTGACCCCCAGGAAGCAGAACGCTCTGTTGCCATCTTTCCTGCTCACCCTCCTGGATCTCTTTCTAATCCTTTATGGCTGCCCTGTTCCTGTCTTTATCTCTCAGTCTTGGTCTCTGTATCTCTGTATCTCTGTTTCTCACTCTCTCTCTCTGTGTGTGTGTGTCCTCCCCGTTATCTCTGCCTCTGTCCCTGGATGGCCTTATCTCTTCATCTCTGTCTGGAACATGCTCTTCCTCTTTCAATATCTCTCTTACTGCTAACTCCCTCTTCTTGACTCTGTCCCACTCCATCTCTGTCTCTATTTCTGGTGCAATCAGCTTCAGGTTCCGTGCCTTGGCTGGGGAGCTCTTTCTCCTGAACACAGTTGCCTCCATCCCTTCATCCCCTCCACCTGCTCCCTATCAAGGGGGGAGCCGTCATCCCCAGCCATCTGCAGGCCACTCCGGACCCAGAGCTCAAGCTGCTTCCCCACTCAGGAAATCACTATTGTGCCCGTAGAGCTGGAAAGGAGTTCAGGCCAGTCATCTTGTCTTATGGATGAGGAAACTGAGCCCCAGACACCACAAGGGGCTTGCCAAAGCTCATTTAGAGTTAATGGAGCAAGAACGAGACACTGTCGACTAGAGACCTAAGACTCTGAAGCCAGAGGAGAAAGGTCTGGGTACCAGCCTGGCTGGGAGGTAGATGGAAGGAAGTGACACCTGTCCCCAGAAGCCACCTGCATGAACAAGGAAATTAACTGCCTTCCACACCATCTCAGAGCAGCACTTCCCTGTCTCTCTGTCTGTCTGTCTGTCTCATAGCAACACGTATTCTTCAGGGGAGGGGGAGGGCCAGGCAGGGGTGGTGGGTAGGGAAGAAAGGAGACAAGAAGCATTCTGGGTGCCCTTCTGGTAAAGGTCGTTCACACTGACCCCGATCCTTCCTGATAATTCTGAGAGCATTAGCAGGAGGCCCTCAAAGGCCAGTGGGAGAGGAGGAAGCCAGGGTTTGGCCTCCTGCAATAGAATGTTCTATAGTGAGGAACAGGGCTGGGGTTTTAGTCAGACTAGAGCCCCAGTCCAGCCTCTGAGCCCTTGGCTGCAGGCTCCCTGCCCAGCCAGGCACAGCCCCAAGACTGTCTGGGTCTTCATGAAGGTGAACCTTCGGGCCCGGCCACACGCCAGGACTGCATTCCTCCCCAGCCCCACCGGCCGTGGCCTCCTGGCCGCTTGGGGCTTCAGCAGGAACCAGCGCTCCCTGGTGGGTCCGGGCCAGGCCTGAGAAAGGCCCCTTATCCAGAAGGAGGCCTCCACAAGCTCCTCCAAAGCCCGTGACTCTGCACATCTCACTGCCCTGGGCCTGCCTCAGCAGCACCGAGTTCCTGGGCTGGCGCCGGCCCGGGCTTCCTCAGAACCCCAGAAGAGCTGAAAATAGAAAAGGAGAAGAGAAGGCTGTGGTCAGTGTGGTGGGCAGAAGAGAACTTGGGGAGGGGAGGGGAACTGGTTCCTAGGCTGCGGACAGACGCCACCAAGACCAGCCCTGGCCTGACCTCCGGCACCCTCCCACCCCTTCTCTAAGCCCCAGCCTGCCTGCCTCTCTTTCGAAGGGGCCTCTGATACTTGGGCCCAAACCTCCATTGAACAGATCAGAGGACTGTGGCCCAGAGAGGGAAGGAGATTGCCCAAAGATAGGTAGCAGGAGATGGAGCCAGGATCCCGGGCTCCTGGGATCGTGTGATGATTTAAAGGCCCAGCTCCTTCTCCAGCAGGTGTTTGGGGCGTGGTTCTTTCTGGGCCCCGAGCCTGCCCCATCCACCGACAAGGCCAAATTCAAGTAGTTTCCTCCCTGCATGAACTGTCCCAACCCAGGAGCGCCCTGGTCCTCAGAACACATAACGAGGCTTGATTCCCAGCTCCCTGCAGAGGCTTTGGGAAGGCCAGGCCTTTCTCGTTCTTCTTGCCGCTTTTCTGCTGACCTCCGCCTTGTCTGGCTTTTCCTTCCCCTTTCCCCAGCCCCTCTCTCCCCACTGCCATCGTGGGCCCAGTAGAGCCTGGGGTAGGGAGGGAGCCCTAATTCCACCCTCTCTCAGCCCTGCTGGGACCTCCAGACAGGTCCCTGTCCCTGCAGCTGACCAGGCAGGGCTGGAGCCCTCTCCCTGCCCCGCCCCCCCACCACCTCCAGGCAGCCTTCATTCTTGGAAGGTCCTTGGACACACGAAACCGGAATCTGCTTCCCTGACTTCTCTGCTGCTGCTTCTAAGACCTTCCTCTGCCCGATGTCCCCCCAGAGGCCGGCAAGCTACACACCTTCCCTGACCGCGTGGTCCCTTCGGGAGTCCCACGGGTGAGTTTCTCTGACTCCGCCCCACGTATCCCCTCCCCTGGCTGACCCTATCTGTATCCTTTCCCCGGAGTAAATAATAACTATGAGCGAAAGAGTTTCAAGTGAGTTTTGTGAGTCTTTTAGCAGATGATTGAACCCGAGGGGAGTCTGAAGCTCCCACCCACTCGCAGTGAGTGTCCGAAGTGAGGGCGTCTCAGGCACAGACTGGGCTCCCCAGCCTTGCAGTTGGCCCCATGTCATTGCAATGCCTCCCACAGTCGTGCATCTAAACCCCATGACAACCCTCCAAAGCAGGTATTCTTGCTGTCAGTCTTGGTTCACAGATAGGGAAACTGTTAACTCACCCGACTTAAGGGGCACGGAGGGTACATGAAGAAGGTGACATCTGAAAGCAGGCAGCCAGGCCCACTGCGGTCTACACCTGTCACCACTGTGCCGTCCTGCCCAACTCAGGGAGGCCAAGGGGGGACACATGAGAGTTTGCAGGGGAGAGTTCCCAGAGGGATTCCTTGGTAAAAAAGCTAAACTTTGACCTGGGGCCAGTGGGAAGCCATTGGCAGTTTCAAGCAGAGGGTGACGGGACTAGCTGCGGGTTTCGCTGAGATCCCCTTGGGGGGGGCAGCATGAGAACAAGTGGGGAGAAGACCAAATCTGGCTACTGCAGTGGGCCAAGCATGGGGAGTGCGTGGGGGACAAGGGTGGTGTGACCCGAGCCTTGGTCTTGGTATGGAGAGTAATGGACACCTCAAAGGCAGACTCGACAGTACTTGGGACAGACTGGATTTGGGGAATAAGGGAGTGGGAGGAGCCAGGGGTAACACCAAGCACTAGACAGTTAGGGTGCTAAGTCCTTGAGATGGGGTAAGACAGAGGAAGAATGGATTTGGGGTGGACTGCACCACCATTAATAGTCCCAGAGTTCTGAAGGACAGAGCTGCTCCCACCCCAGGGCACAGGGCCCTTTGTCTGGACCAGGACAGTCGCAGAGCTTCAGAGTAGGGAAGCGGTACATCACCTACCTCAGCATTGCCACCAGGTGGCAGCATAGGCCACCTTTTCCCAGGAAGGACCCTAAGGGAGGAAGAATGGAGCCTCTTCAGGCAGCAGATGCAGACACATGGGAAGACCTGCACATGGGTAAAGGGCCTCCCCAGGGGCCTGTAAATATGAGTTCTTGCAAGTGCAGCATGCAGAGACCGCCCCCCACCCCCACCCCACCGATCTAGGAGGCAGGAGTCCTGGGTTCTAGAAATAGCCTGTGACCCAGAGCCAGCAGTTTCTCCCCTATAAAGAGCGCAAGCCCTGCATGGGAGCCAGAAGCTGGCAGGGGGACTTTGACCTGCTTCTCTGGCTTTCCACCCCTAAGAGCTGTGGCTTTCAAACATTGTTTTAGAGGCAATGTCTTTTTTTTTTTTTTTTTTTTAACAAATTCCCAAGTGTCTCATGTATGACACAAGAACAGATTCATACTGATGTGCTCGAGCTGGAGTGGAGGTGCTTCCCAAACCCACCCAGAGGATGAAGTCCAGACCCCTCACCTCGGCATTCAAGACGCTACGCTCCCTTCCTCTCCACTCCTCCCACTCTTCCAGCCCACTCTGGACTTGACCTTGGGAATGCACCTCTCCTCCCCTCCTGATTCAAACCCTCCTCATCCCTAATGTCAGGCTCCTTGTCACCTCCTCTGAGAGGGCTCCTCCAAAGCCCCTGGGGCACTGCCCTGCATTTCAGCCAGCATTTCAGCCAGCACCTGCTGTGGCTGGGCCCTTCCAACAGGCCAGCGGCATTTCCTCTTGCTCTGAAGGTCTCATGTTCTATGTATGCTCATGCCCATCTCTCTCCCTGGTCCTGAGCACCCCCAGGTGGGGACCACACCTGATTCCCCCGTAGTAGAATATGTCCAGCCTCATGCAGCTGGGAGCTGGCAGACTAGTCTCTGTGCCCCACCAGACCTCCCCAAGCCACGTTAGCAAATAGTTTATCTTTCTTGGGTTTTTGCCTGCCTCCCCGCAGGACCCCCATATACTGGGGGCTGCTTTTATCTAACCAGAACTCTGTATAGAATCAGGACTAACTACATCATTTGTGGGGTCCGGTACAAAATGAAAATGTGTAGCCTCTTTTCAAAAATTACTTAAAATTTAAAGACAGTGATAGTAGACCAATCACACACCCATGGAGCCACTCCTGACATTTATGGGCTACACAGGGGTCTGAAACCTGACCAGCCCACAACCAAATGTGGGGTTTTGTCTGCCAAGAACATAGTCACTTTTTTCTTCATTCAAGGGCATTGTCTTCTGGTCAAGCTGGGTCCGGCAAGGCTGCACCTGCACAAAAGGAAGTGATTTTTCCTTAAGTCACACAAAGTTAAGGTCTTGGCCAGTGGCAGCCCTGTCCACTTGCGCTGAGATCTCATGATCCTGGCACATGAGCTACCCTCCTGGACTTTTGGTTGAATGAAGAAAGGGGACCAGAAGTTGGACACAAGACATTGGAGACCAGGGTTTAGGGCAAGCTAGCACACAACTGTGGCCCATTACTGTTTCATAGACAAGTAAATGAATGACCAAGTGAGCGCTTAAGACTAGACATCTAAGTCATGGAGTTGTGGAACTACAAAGCTAAGAGAGATTGAGAAATCATCAAGTCTGGGGTTTTCAAACCATGTTCTCCAAAGCTATAGGAATCTGCAAAGGTGTGTTGGAGACATGGAAAGACTAGGCACTCAGGGATCCGGTCCCCTTCCTGCCCTTTGACCTTTTTATCTGTCTCATATCCTGGGCTTCCCATATAAACCTTTTCTTTCTTTCTTTTTTTCTTTTGCTTTCTTATTTTATTTTATTATTCTTTTTTTATTTTTCATTGTGTTTAGTTAGCTAACCTATAGTACACGGTAGGTTTTTATTGTATAACCTTTTGTTTAAAGAAGTTTGCTGGCTCAGGAAGGACAAGAGACTTGCCCAAAGTTCCCAGGCAGAGCCTGGGGAGAGGATCAAAGAGGCGAGGTCAGAGGTCAGCATGAGCGCCCAGATGAGAGCCTGAGGCTATAAAATCCAGAGATGTGGAATCAGTGTGGAAGATCCCAGACAAACCAGAGGGAGGAGATCAGGGATGGTAAATCTCAGCTCTGAGAAGAGAATCAAGGTCAAGTTCTAAGTTCAGAGGCCAAAGGTGGGGGCTTGTTCTTGCTTTATTCATTCAGTCGGTATTTACCGAGCACCTACTATGTGCCAGGCACAGTTCTAGACCCTGAGATACAGCAGTGAACAAGACCAAGTCCCTGCCCTCACACGGCTCTCATTCTGGGAGGCAGGGGTCTGTGTGCAGGAAATAAACATTATTACAAGAAAACAAATGAGGCCACCAGCTAGAGATAAGTGATACAAAGAAAACTGAACAGAGTAGGAGGGGGACACTGCCAGTAGGTGGGCTAGCTCCTATAGAGTGGGTCAGGGAGGGCCTCCCTGAGGAGGTGACATTTGAGCTGCACTCTGAAAGAGTTGGGGCTGCCAGTGTCCCAGCTGGGGGTGGGGGGCGGAGCTGCCTGCCCAGAGCGCCTGCAGATCCACACCGTGAAGTTGGGCAGGCTGGGCAGGAAGTCTGGCCCCCTGTAACCGTATCCCCAGGAAGGAGGAAGCCAGGAAGGCGCTTTCAGCAGTTGCATTCATCAGGGCCGGCGGCAGTAACCCCCGGGGCAGCACCAGAGCCTCCTCAGGGCCCCTATCCACCTTTAGCCGCCTGGGGAGGAGACAGTCAGGGAGGGAGGGCAGCCTAGAGTGGGCCCTGCATTCTCTTCCAGACAATAAATGCTTCCAGGTTCCTGGGGAGCATTCCTTGGGTCACAGCCGCATCTGATGTCAATTACCCCCGGTGTAGGGTTCCAGGGCTGAGCGGGGGCAGGGGTAGAGGGAAGGCCGATTCTCCGTAATCAGAATCTCCTGGCCCAGCGGTGAAGGCACCCTGGGACAGGTCCCCCCAGATTTAAGGATTCAGGGAGGGCGTTCTCCCTGGAAGGAGAGGTCAGGCTGTGGTGGAGAGCCTCTGCTTCATAGCCATTTTGCTGTGTGACCTGGTGGAAGTCACTTAACCTCTCTGGGCTTCCGTGGAAATGGTGACAATTCCACCTTTTCCTTCCCAGCGAGGCAAAGAGGACCGTCCAAGTCTGGAGGGCAAAGCTCAGCGCTGTGGGCTGGGCTGGGGTGGGCTGGAATGGGGTGGGGTTGCTAAGCCCTTACTTTTTCCTGCCTTGATTAGATCTTAACCCTCCAGCAAATATGTCCCCACCCAAGATTATGGTGCCAGAGTTGCTGGGATTAACAGATAAAACAGACCAAGGGCATGCTACCCCCACCTCCAACCTTCCCCAACTTGCTTGGGCAAAGCACTGTACCTCTGGGCCTCGGTTAACTCATGTCCCCCTTCCAGAGGGGATGTGAGGGTCAGATGAGTAAGGAGCCTAAAGTCGGTTTGGAAAAGATACACACCAGTCCATGGTTCACTGGGTCACATTTGCGATCAATAACAACCACAAAAATGGCCATACTTCTACGCACCCGGAGAAAGACTCTGGATTTGTAACATCTACTTGATGCGGGTTTTTGTGATTGATGGCATTGATCGAGACGTGCCCTTCCAGCCCTCAGTTTCCCCACCCACACTGGCGCCTGCAAAGCTCCACCCCGAAGAAGGTCTCCTTGGGGATCCCATCCCAAGCAGCCCCATTTGCACAAGGGGGTGTCACCCAAGCTACACGGGTGAGTTTTCCCCTATTGGGTAAAGCATTCCCCCTGCAGTCTGAGTTCCACTAATGTACCTTTTCTTCTCCGGGGACTGCAGCACAAGGTTGGGTTTTTCGCGTGACAAGCGAGCGGGAGGGGGCGGGGCCGGAGGTAGGCTTCCCGCGGCGGGTGTTCATTTACCGGGAGGGAAAGCAGGCTCGGGAGGCGGCGAGCCGGGATTCGAACCCGGGCCTGCGGGCCGCAGGGGCGGGGCGCGTTCCTCCTTCCCCGGCTGCGGGCCCGGAGCGGATGCCGGGGTCATCGGAGCTCGGGGCCGCCGGCCGGCCGGCCGCTCCACCGGCGCTGCTTTCTCCTTTTATGTCCGTGCGGGGGACGGGAACTCCCTGCCGGGGGCCGCGGCCCGCGAACAATGCGCCGCTTCCTGCAGCCCGGCCCGGCCGCGGCCCCGCTCCCGCCCCCGCCCTGCGGCCGCCGGGAAATGGGCCGGAGCCCCGGCCGACCGCGCTGGGACACGGGGTCGCGCCCTGGGAGACTGCAGGGCCCGGCGAGGGCCGCGGGCGGGGGCGGAGGGGAGCCGCGCTGGCCCCGGGCCGCAGCCGGGCGCGTCCGTCAACGACACGTGCGCCCAGCGCGCACTCGCCAGGGGTGGCCCGGCCATCCCTCCGTCTCGGCCACCCGGCTGCGCTCCGCGCCCAGGTCGCGGTTCCATCCTGCACACGCCCGGCACTGGACTGCGCCCCGGGCGCACCGACGTCCCCTTGTCGATTCAACTGAACATCTCCAGCGCGCCGGGCTATGGGCGAGGCCCTGGGGACTCCGCGGTGGACAAGAGTCAGCAAAGCCCTGGGCCTCGTGAAGCTAACGTTCTAGTGAGGGGGAAAACACCCCAAATGCCTGAATCACACAGTATATTTAAAAGTGATCCTTTTTTCGACAAAAATGAAGAAGGGAAATGAGGTCTATTTTAAATAGGGTGGTTATGGATATTTTAACTGAGGTGACATTTGAACAAAGACCCACAGGACACTATCCCAAATATATACCTCTCAGAGAGGATATGCAACACCCCCCCAGCAGATGCACTGCACAAACATATACACTGTGTACATCAGTGTGCCCACACATGCATGAGTGTCCACCAGTCAACAGGCAGAGCATTGTACATGTACAGTACACATAGCCACAACCTGCCTGTCATCCCCGTGCATGCCCAGATGTGCACGTTGATGACCATGCCTGTGTCTCCCATACCCACCATCACCCCCATTTCCAAATAGTCTTCAAGTACAGAGCCCTGTGTCAGGCTCACAGATGCCATACCTCAAGTATAGGGATTTTCTAATTTCTTAAGACACTTGCCCATATGGTAACACCGTAAGACATGTATTTTCATGTCTTGTGTCTATTATGTAACGTAAGTCACATATGCATATACCCAACTACATGTATCAGAAAAATGGGTGCCTACACTCTACACACAGAAGCACACCTACATGTGCCTCTCTTGCTCATACAAATATACCCTTTGTACGTTTCCCACGTATTCCCTGTACCTACTTTATACATCCCGATTACACGGCCACGTGCCAATAATCATAATAATGTTTACAGAGCACTCACTATGCTCAGCACGGTCATAGGTGCTGAAATTGGAGTATTTCATTCAATCCTTAAGGCAACTCTATGCGACGGGTACTATCTGTTTAGCCTAGCTGTTCAAAGCTCACACCGGGATCAGGATGCCCTGGATTTGAGTCCTGGCTACCCCACTATGTCACCTCCAAGAGCCTTGGTTTCCCCGTCTGTAACGTGGGGGCAACTGTCGTCCTTACTTCAAAGGTTATTGCGAAAAGTCAGTAAGACAATAACGTAGGAGAACTGTATGGCACAATACCAGGCACACAGCAAGTGTTCAATAAAAGTTACCCAGCACTATCTGTATCCATTTTGGAGAGGAGAAAAATGAGGCTCAGAGAAGTTAAATGACTTGCCTGAGGTCACACAGTGTGTAAGTGGAGGAGACAAACGTCAAGCACATGTCTGTGTGACCACACAGTTCAGGCCCATGAAGTATTCTCCAGCTGGTGCTTCCATATTACACGGCAGAGACACCACACACACACACGCACACACACACACATACGCACACACACAGAGCCCATGCCATGCAGACTCCATATGCTTGCATCACATAGCTCCCATGGTATAGATATGAATTCATTCAACATTTATATGATCAATTTCCATCCACGAAGCCAGGCACCCATCTAGGTATCTCGGTGCTGGGGGCACAGCAGGCGGCAAGGCAGACTTGATCCCTGCTCTCATGGCCCTACAGACCGGCACACATGACTGTGAACACACACTACCTACCATCTGCATCCACACAACATGTCCACAAGCAGATGCCCTGCACCCAGAGCCAAAGGTAAGACTTATTTGCACACCTAATTGCTAAACCAGCTGCCCCTAATCCACGTGAACACAGGTCTTACACCATTTACACATGTTCAGTATATCTATACCACGTGTACACATAGACCTCTTATGTATGTGTCATTCACACGTGGCCAGGGCATACACTGCCCATAACCTATGTCTACATATTACACATAATCAGCCTGTGTCACTCGTGTACCTGTTTCCCTTTCTGCCCCATGTGGGCAGCTTGGGAGGCCCAGGTCAGCCCCTCTGGGCCGGTCTGGGTGGGGGGCACGGTGGAGGTCAGAAAGACAGGGCCTGGACCCCCATCGCAGGGGAGAGAAGGTGGCCCATGGCTTCATGGCTGGCGGCCAGGAAATTATAGTCGACACCAAACCAAAGCAGCCCCTTGGCGGACCAGGTAATCAGGCCTCTCCCGGATTCAGCCTGACAGCTTAAATGTTCTAATTCCGCTGCCAGGGGCCCAGCTCCCAAACTCCGGCCATGGCCCAAGCCTCGGCCCTCCATCGTAATTGGACCCACGTTTTCATTACTTTGAGATTAGACAGGTCCCCTCCGGCCGGGCCGGCCGCAGCTGCACGGGAACCATCCCCCAGCGCGACTGCATTTACCTGATTATGGAGTTTATTTTATAGCAATTGCTCTGGAGTGCTGGAGGCCCCCCTTTGCTCCGCCCCCTGCTCCCCAGAACCCAGAGGCCTCTACCAACCCAGGATGAGGAGTTTCTGCCTAATGTCCTGAAGCCACCTCCCTCAGGCCCTGCAATCCTGAAGTACCCTCCTCTGGGCTCCCCTGCAAGGACTAGTTCCCTTTTCCAAAAAATCACTTAAGGAATTTGAAGAGAGAGGGAGGGAAGAGTGTTCTAAGACTTTTCTCCCAGGGTGCAAAATGGGAGAGTGATCTTCCTTCTTCCATGTATTCGTTCAACATGTGTCCAGGGGCGCCTGGGTGGCTCAGTCATTAAGGGTCTGCCTTTGGCTCAGATCATGATCCCAGGGTCCTGGGATCAAGCCCAGCATCTGGCTCCCTGTTCAGCCGGGAGCCTGCTTCTCCCTCACCCATTCCCCCTGCTTGTGTTCTCTCTCGCTGTCAAATTAATTAATTAATTAATTAAATCTTTAAAAAAAAAAAAAAGAAAGAAAGAGAGAAAAACAAAACATGTGTCCAATTCCTGAGCTAGTGGCCAAGGCTAAAGGCCAAGGTGAAGACGTTACTTCATTCGACACTGACTGTGTGCCGGAAAGGAATGTGGCTGTGACCGTTGCTTTCCCAGACATCACAGTCTAGCCGGGAAGCCCAGCAGCTTTCCTAGTGCTTGGTTGATGCTCAAGGGAGGCCAGGAGACCTATAGGAGGACACAGAGTTAAGAAACGGGGTTGGGCTAGGGCGCCTGGCATGCCACTCTTGATCTCAGGGTCATGAGTTCGAGCCCCATGCTGGGTGAAGAGATTTACTAAAAAATAAATAAACTTTAAAAGGTAGGAGTTGGGCGGGGGCTGCAGTGTGCGCCTGGCTGGCTCAGTCAGGAGAGCATGTGACTCTTGATCTCGGGTCGTGAGTTCATGCCACATGTCGGGTGTAAAGATTACTTAAATAAATAAACTTTAAAAAGGCGAGGTGGGGGTTGGGGATGAAGGCATTTGAAGCAGAAAATAGTGCAAGTGCAACACTCTGGAGAGAGAGAGAGCCTGGTGTGTGTGAGGAACTGGAAAAAAATAAAGAAGTTCAAGTTTCGGGTGTGCAGGGCAGAGGGAAGATGTGGGGACAGAGGTCGCCAGGACCCAATCATAAAGGGCCCTCCTTAAAATTGCTGGCACTTCTCCCCGAGGCTCTGGGAGCCATGGGGTGGGGGGACCGTGCTGGAGGGACCCCCTGCATAGCCCATGGGAATATTTTAAGTAGTTGCACAGTTCTGAATGCCTCATGCGTAGTAACTCAGCTTATCCACATCAGCCCCACGAGGGAGGCAAACACCCCAGGCCCACGATCCCTTCCTCACGATGCTGAGATCCCCAAAGCTTCAATGACCAAAAGATTTAGGCTTTACACGGATTTAGGGCCCCAAGTGACTTGAATGAAGCAGAAGTTATTTTTGTTCATTTCCCTGCCTGGTTTGGGAAATGGGAAATTGGAAAATATTCATGTTTTGTTGGGGAAAAAATATGAATTTGATTATAAGAAATGCCCCAGACCCCACCGGTTGGTGGTACGGTGTATGGGTTATGTTCTCTACTAGACTTTATTCTCGGGGAAGTTCTGAAACCCTCTGACTTCACACCTGAATAAGGGATTCCAGGCTTGTACTAGAACCCTCATTTCAGAGAGGAGAAAACCATACAGAATGGAAGTGATTTGCTCAGTCTGATTTTGGTCTGACATCCCGTCTTTTGGTTCTTTATGCTCTGAAATGGGGGTTTGAGCCTGACCCCAGGGACAAAGGGTCCTGCGCGACAGAGGGAGAGCAGACATTGATGGGAACGTGAACGAGGAGGGGGCGCCCAGCTGGCTCTGGGGCCTCTGACCTCCCGCTGCTCCTGTGAGCATTGTTAGTTCCCTTCCACAGGTGGGGGGTGCCAGCATCAGAAAAGGGAGCCATCCTGGCCAAAGTCCTGTGGCAAGAGAGTCACAGAGGAGGGAGGGGGGCTTGGGGCTACAGTCCCCAGCAATCTGGCCTTCCCACTGTCCTGAGGACAGTCAAGAAGGAAGCTCAAGCTGGGCCTGGTGCGGCCAAGGAATGGGATCCCAGCAAAAGGTAGGTCCAGGTCAAGAGCCGTAGCCCCAGTCTGCCTGGCAGTAGAGACCTGGTGCTCTGGTATCACCTTGTCTGACAGCCCCCATCCCACCTCCAACTCCAGCAGGACAGCCTCAGCCACACTCTGCCCCCCTCTGCCTATTCTCAGCGTATGTGCCCAGCCCCCTCTGGGAAGCCAAGCTGCTAGCTTCATGATATTTGAACCGTCTGACCATGCCTTCTTCACTCTCCTTCACTAACCAAGTATTTTAGCCTCACTTGCCCAGAGATGGTGGGGGTCCTCCCTTTGGACAACCAGCTTTAGAGACAGAACAGACCAGGGTTCAAATCCTTGCTGGATTTGACCTAGGACAATCATTTTACTTCTCTGGACCTCAATGTTCGCATCTGCAACATGGGAATAGTAATGGCACCTCTCTTACAGGGTCGCGGTGAAGGTAAAATGAGATCGTGCTCACAAAGTAGACTACTTTGTGCCCAGTTCTGTACCAGGTACTTTCATGTAACTTACCTCACTCGGTCCTCATGCCTTGCAAGGGAAGGAATGTTATCTGCATTTTACAGAGGAGGAACCTGGGCTCAGAGAGGTTATGTCACTTTCCTGGGACGACCCAGCTAGCAAAGACCTGCCAGCCTCTGGAGCCCAGCTCTTTCCTCTCTGCCCTGCATGCGCCAAGGCCCGGGGTTGGAAAGCAGTTCTCTGTGTCCGTGTAAGTGAGGGCTGAGTAGGGAAAGGAGAGGAGGTGGTGAGACGGAGGGGACCAGAGTGACTGGACTGGGGGAACAGGTGCTACAGGAAAGATGGGCAGGAGGGGAGGTTCCGCTTGGGGATTTGGACCCAGCTCTATGACAGGGGCGTTGTTGGGAGGGTCCCAGTCTGCTTGAGGAGTCAACGGGAGTCCTCTTCCACCCTGCCTGCTCCCACCTCCCAGGCCTCCCTTTCCCAGGCCAGTGTGAGAATAGGTCTGTGATGGCTGCTTTCCTTGGTCAGGATGGGAAAATGGATGGCCCAATGCTGGCCACCGCAGGAAGGGTTCAGAAGCCAACCCCCTGCCCCACCTCCTCCTTCCAGGGCCACAGCTCTAAGGGGGGCAGCCCTGTGGTCTCAGATCTACCTATCCCAGACAGAGGCCAGCTCCGGGAACTCAGGCAGCTGAGAGCAAGCAGCAGCTGTGGCCTGGCAGAGAGAACTGGCAGTCAGTCGTGGAGAGATGGGGACAGGGATCGGGGAGAGCCGGGGGCAGAGAGAGAGAAAGGAGAGGAAGGGACACGGAGACAGACAGACAGAGACAGGAACAGATGGGGGCGGGGGGAGAAAAAAGCACAGAGAGATGCAAACAGAAGCAGCGGAAAGCAGAATGGTCCTCAGGCTGCATCACGAGGCTCCGGCATCAAAGTTGTATGGCCCTTAGCCCAGCCTTGCCCTCTCTGGACTCAGAGGTCCCACCAGCGACATGGGAGCAGCACTGTGCAGCCCTGCTTCAGCTCTGATGAACCCCAGGCTCTCTGTGACCCCAGTCTAGGGAGCTGAGGTCAGTGATCAGCAGGGGCCTGCGCCTGGGGCTGTGGCAGCCCAGATGTGCTGTGGCTGTGGCTCTGCCCTCATCAGGCTTCCGTGGAGTCCACGAGGATGACTGCCGCTTGGGCCACATCCCTGATGGGTTCCTGACTGCTTACGCATCTGGGTGTCTCTCCCTGTTTATATGGGGAGCTTGAATAAGGAACCACCTGAAGGAGATGAGGTTTGGGATGCACAGACCCCTGTCCTGGCAGATCCTCAGGTGTAACGTCCCCATCCTGGGCCTCTCCTCCCACCCCCACTGGAAGTGCACAGCCGTCAGCCCTGGCCTCCTGACCACACACAGCTTACTCCTCACATCATCCTCCAGCCTCGTGCCTGGTATTGAGCCCAGGTCTGGACTCTGAACGTCCCCAAGAACATCTGGAGGACAGACCCAGATGGCAGGCTGGAGGCCACCTCCGGGGAGAAGCTGCAGGAATCGAAAAGACCAGCTGTAGGAAAGGTGACTCCAGCCGTAGGAAAGGTGACAGCAGAGCACAGTCCCCAGTGCCACCTCAGGGGGTGTCCCAAGGGAGCACAGGGTCAAGGTTGGGAGTGTTCATGTTCAAGGACAGCACCTGGGCAGCAGGGAGCCAAGGATGCTGGAAGAGGCTCCTTGCAGGGGCGGGGGGTGGAGGGGGGAGGTGGGGGGCGGGGGAGTTGCTCCTCATCCCCAGGGGAGAACTAGTGAGAACTGCTCTCCCTCTCCTCTCCGCAGGAATGTGGTGGGAAGGATTTCATCACCAGACACATAAGGGATCAGGAGCTTTCCGAGACCCAATTCTCAGAACACCCTACCTCTCCACCCAAAAAAAACAGCATAAGAAATCAAGAAAGTAGTGAAGGACCGCTGCCTGGCCTCCAAACTTTCCCACCTGCCTTGGCTAGCTTTTGAGTTTTGCAGGCTGTAGCTAAGCCCACAATGAGGACTATGAAGGCAATAATAATAAGAACCATTGCATCAGTTGGGGCAGAGCTACCATTCAGCCGGAATGCTCTGCTGAGGCCCTACGGTCATTAAACCCCCTGAACTGTGTCCCCACCAGTTGCTAAGGAGCCTCTCTGTCCCAAGCGTCCTGAGCACACCTCTAGGGGCCCACCTGCCTGGGTTATAACCCCACATCCCATTCTCTGCCCAGAAGGCCTGCCTGACTCTGAGCATCCCCGCATCTAGTTCACCTGCAGGAACATCATCCTGAAGGGAGATGCCCTGCCCCCTGGGGCGGCACCCCCTCTGCCAGGGCCCCGTTCCCAAAGCCTGAGCCATCAAGGCCTGCTCCCTCCCTGGGCTGGTGCAAGTGCCCGCCTCCTCCGGGCGGGCGCCTCTCCGGCTGCAAACCCAGCTCATTTGCATGTGGATCGTGCCTGCCACCATGGGTGCTGGGGTCAATTGAAACTCAAGAAAAGAGAAGAAATTTATGCAAAACTGTTGATTGCATTTGTATGTAATGAAATCATCCAATATTCATCTGACTATAGAATCTAATCTGAGAAGAGAACTGAAGGACATGAGTGTCACTGCAAAACCGTAATGAGCCACTGTAGTGATTAAAAAAGCTCTTGAGCCTTCTGAAAATCCAGGCAGAAATAGCGTCTAATCAACTCTGAATATAGGAGGCGAGATTGGGCTGGCGCGCTGCGCACGGCCCGCCGCGGCGCTGGGGGTGCGAGGTAAAGCCTGGCGGCCACGGTCTGTGGGTGCCAATCGCCAGGCCACAATCAGCCGAGTCCTCCGTGCACAAAGCAATCGCCGCCTCTTGCAACGCAGAAGGAGCCCAATCACGGTGGTTGTGAAGAGCGGCTTCGGGCTTTCACACCCGCCTCTGAAGCCTGGCCAGAGGCCCCGTATGTGCTCCTTGCTCCTGCCCTGGGAGGCAGGGAGGGTTTGGGTCTCTGGGACTGTCACACCTGGACACCCCTAGCGCCCCACTAGCCCGAGTCGGGGAGAGGGTCTGTGTTTCTCGGGAGCCCTGGCTCATTACCAAAATGTCACTTCCTCCATGCAGCATTCCCTGACTGCTCCCTTGACACTGGCAACTCCCACCAAACAAACACACGATGCTCGACCCCTCACCCCTGCTTTGTTTTCCTTCATAGCACTTAGCTCTGCCTGGCATTGTTATTCCTCCATCTGTTTAAAACCATCTGCCTCTTCTAGTAGACTGTGAGCTCTGTGAGGGCAAGGACTTTACTGTAGTTTGTTCGCCACTGCGGAATGTGGAGAACTGGGCTTGACACTCAGTAGATGCTCCTGAACGGAGCATCTTGTTGCCGCAAATACTCCGCAAATACTTGTTGCCTACACAGTGCATGACGAGTAAGGCAGTCCCTGCCCCCTAGTGCTCACAGTCTGGGCAGAAGGCACACACTGAAGACGTTTACCTATAACTAAATGGGACCCTGGGGGGCTGGTTCCAGTCAGTGGCTGGAGGAACAGCAGACGGAGGGTATGAACCCAAGCTGGGGGAGGGCAGGGAAGGCTGCCAGGAAGCAGGGAAATGAGGTGGCAATCTTAAGGATGGACAGGGATCTTAAGGATGGACAGGAGTGAGCCAGGCAGGGCTGGGTCTGGAGTGCCCCCCGCAGAGGAAATGGCATGTGCAGTCCCCGGAGTGACCAGCATCTGCAGGGACCCAAAGGAGGTCAGAGCCAGAGCCGGCTGGAGCCAGAGCAAGGGAGAGCCGGGTGGGAGATGGGGCTGGAAATACAGTCCAAGTCACACCTCGCAATTAAGAGCCTGCTGGGGTTTTTCCTGGAGATGACCCGGAGCCTGTGGCAGGGAGCAGCATGACTTGCATTTTATCACCGTATGGAGAACCGGTCAGAGGGGCAGCTCTAAAGGAACACGCCTGGGCAGGGGGCTGTTCACATACCCTGGCGATGGCAAGATCCCCGGGGGCCTCTGAGCAAGGCCAGGTCATGTCAAAAGCTGTTTTAAGATGATGCATCTGACAGCAGAAAGATCTGACAGCAGAGGAATGGACCTCCGGTGGGAGGCAAATTCATTATCATAAATTCATTCATTCATTCATGCAGGAAAGCAAGCATTCATTCATTCAGCCTTCCAGCCCTTCCCCACATGCTAATCTACTGTTTCCAAACTGCTCTGGGTTTGCCTACCAGGTGACCTATTATTAAAACGGTTCTCAAGCTGGAGTCAGTAGCTTCTGAGAATCGGAGGGATTCTGTGCATCATAAGGCTGCTTTTTTTGGCCTGGACTTCCTGACATCAAAAAGGCCTTGTGAGTCATTGGCCTTCTTTAGGCCTTAAACTCCTCATCAGTACAAAGAGAGAGCCTCTCGAGATGATCTCTTGGTTCCCTCCCTGTTCCCCAAAGTCTGCAGCTCTAGGTCCCCTGAAGGCACTCCAACAGGACAAAGTCCAGTGGAATGAAAGTCCCGAGGTGAGGTCCGCCCTGCTATATGGGAGCCCCGGGGAGCTCCCGGCCCAGCCCTGCCACTCACTTGTGCTGTGAATGAATGTGCTCGTCCCTCTCTGTGCTTTGGTCTCTGCCCAGCTGCTGCCTCCTTCCTCGGGGTGGAGGGGGGCAGGGTTTAGACTGGCACACAAGGCTCCTTCTGGGCTGCTGCCCACACTAGACCCCCCCCCCCCCCCCGTACAATGGAATTCCGGGAAACTACCCTTCAAAAACAAACAAACGGGGGGAGGGAGGAAGTTGCCTAGAAGTAGGGAGAGCTATGCATCCCCACTGCCCACACCAGAGACACACCCCCCCACCTCACAGGTCAAGTTGGAGTCCCAGTTCCAACACTCAGGGCCATCCTGTGACCCCGAGCAAGTCATTTAGACTCTCTGAGTCCTCATCGGTAACACAGGGGGTCTGAGAATCAAGTTAGACACTGTAGCTCGGGGCAGAGCATGGACTAAATGCTCAGGAGGTAGGGCTGTGGTTAGGGTTGGGCCACGCCTGCCTGCATGGCCGGGCAAGACTCATCCATCTTCCTCCTTTGGCCTCTACTACAACTGGGAGTCACTGGGGGTCAGCGGAATTCAGAGATTCTTTTAACAGGTAGATTTGGGTGGGAGGAGCCAAATACCTCTGCCTCACTAGAGAGGGGAGAGATGGGACTCCCCCCAACCCCAGCTTTAGGCTTTGTAGCAATGGTGCCCCAAACATTAGCTAGGATCAGGTGATTTCCTGGTCACAGCAAACAAGACCTCCCAAACATTTTTTAGTAGAAGCTACCACCCCCTAGATCCCCATTCTAGAAGGAATGCTTTGACTTTCAGGAACCCACTCCTCTCTCCCCAAAATTGATTATGGGTATTGGATCTAAGAAGTCATCAGAGCCTTGGTGGTTTGCCTCCTCAGGTGGTAGATGGGAGAGCTAAGTCCAGTCTCACAGACATCCCTGGGCACTACCTCTGTGCTAGTCCTATACTGGAAGTCCCTGTCCCCCAGGGCTCCTATCCAATGGGGAAGACAGTCCATAAACATTACCAAAGGCAACACAAGAGGGAAAGCGCTTTGAGCCCTGAGAGACTGAGACCAGGGAAAAGGGAGACCACCTCTGACTGATAAGTAGATTCCCGGAAGGCTTCCTATAGGAAGTGGCATTGAGCTGGGTCTGAAGGATAGCTAAGATGTGTCTCTTTCTCTCTCTGGAAGAAAAAAAAAAAATGAAACAAAACAAGAAAACAAAGGAATAACCACTTCTATTTTCACAACCCCAAGTTAACACTTGGCCAAGTTTTCATTTTGATCCACATACATGAAATGACTTTCGGCTAACTTTTAAGTTCTTCCCCTTGTCCCCAGTGGCAATTTCCATTATGAATTTGGTAAATATCCCTTCACAACTCTGCCTCTAAAAAAATTAATTTATAGTGCAAAATAGGGTCAGGAATAATTTCTTTTTAATTACTTCGTGTCATTCCAGTTTACGTAAGGGGTGTCACACTGTCTCTGCGACTCTGCTTGCTTTTTCCACTGCCCATTATGTTTCAGGGGCTCTCTGGTTCAAACACATGGCTGGGGCTCACCACGGCATCCCACGGATGCATCATGCTTATGTACTCCTGGACTCGGTCGGGTTTCCACGGATCGAGGTCATCCAGGGAGGCATTTCAGGTAGAGGAAGTGGCAGCAGCAAAGGCTCAGGGATGGGAAAAGTGGGGGGCGCATCTGGGGGGCTGGCAGGAGTCCAGGGTGGAAGGAGCACCAGACGTGTGTGGGGGTGCTGAGGGAAGCCTCAAGCCGCAGGGCAGGAATTCACTGCTGGCATGCTGGCCATCTGGGAGTGTGGGGACAGACCCCCCCCCAACTTAGAACCGCCCTCCACAATAATTCCACTTATCCACCCTCCAAGCCCTCCCTAGGGAGGCCTCTGTTACTCTTTCCATTAATTGTCTCATTAATGACCCACTGAAGTCAAGTACCCATTGTTCTCTGGGCCTGGGGCAGCCTCCCTGGCTTTCTACCCCGGGGGATTTGTAAACGTCTTTCCTTCCCCGCTTTCCTTTGGCAGGCGTCCTTATCTGGTCCCTGCAGCCCTGGCCCAGGCTGCTGCTGCCCCTTCCTCCACCCACACCCTGCCAACGGGCCGGCCGCGGCCTCCACCAGCTCCTAGCGCGCTCACCCCCCTCGCCTCCCTCTGCCTCACTCCGTCTCCGTTCTATGTAGGTCTCTTCCCGGTTTTCTGTTCTTTCTTTTCTCTCTTTTCTTCCTTTCTTCTTCTCTCTCCCTTAACTGTGTTTCTCTCCCTGGATTTCTGCTGCTTTCTCTCTTTGCATGTATTTATCTCCCTCTGTGTCTCTCTCTCAGTGTCTCTCTCTGGGTGTCTTGGAAAATCTCTTCAGGATGATAGTCTCATTCTTAACCCTCTGTTTCTTTCCATCTTTGTCTCCGTTTGTCACTACCTGCTGTGTTGTGTGTCTCTCTTTGTCTCTCTGATTCTGCCTCTTTCTCCCTCCCTCTGGCCTTTGTGCATCTCTCTGTCTCTCCCTCTGTTTGTCTCATGTCTGTCTCTCTCCTCTCTCCGACTCACCTCTCCCTAGCCGTCCCTCCTCCCGTGGGTCTCTGAACCATCCTGATTGACTATTGTCCTGTTTCCAACCCCACTGCCTGCTCACCCACTGGGTCCCTGACACCCACACAGGTCGGACAGTTTCCCTCTGTTGCCTTGTTCCCTGGTTACAGCTCCGGCTTCCCTTGGGTGACAGTGTCAGGACAGCAGTGCTAGGAGTAGGCGTGACATCCCGTAGCTAGCAGACTTCGGGATTCATGCATCTGTTAGGTTAAAAACAAAACAAAGCCAAAAGAAAAACAAAAAACCCAAAAAACAAAAAACCCCACAAAACCTGAGGTGACCAATAGAGGGTGTTTATCTTTCTAAATGGGAATTTTTTTTCTAGAATCACCAACTTCTTCTCATTCTGTAATATACAAGAACATTTTAACACCAGCAGTGAAAGTAGCAAGAGCAAGATCTAACAGTAATAGAATAGTCCTTTAAGTGAAATAAATATAATTTTATGAAAACATTTGCAACATTATGTGTATTTTACTTATTCTGCCCCAAATGGGTGGCGATGTTGTCAGGGACCCGTCCAGTCAGAAACCACTGCTCTTGTGCAAGCCCCTCACTGGACCCATGGGGAAAGGGAGTGACTTTTACTTTGGGTAGAAAAGGCAAAGCTGGGACACGACCCTTAGCTCTTGGCCAGTTGGCCACTCCCTCATCCCACGGGGCCCCTTCTGGTCTCTTCACTGACAGAACTTCCGGAGGCTGCCTGGCTGGGGGTGTGGGGGGGCAGACACGAGACCCCCTGCATTCTGTGCCTTCCTCTGGTCCTATGTGTCTCTGAACAATTTAACCCCTTGCTGTGCTTCACTTTCCTCATTTGTAAAATGAGCAAAAATAATAACTAGCTTCCTAGTTATTATAGAACAACTAGCCTCACGCACAGGAAAGGTCCAGGACTGTTAGCCACGATTAGTATTATTACCACAAAGTGGAGGGGGGCAATTTGGGCAGAGGCTAGAGCCTGGGAGAGGAGGCACATGTACCCCAGCAAGGCTGCTCTGCGGGGCCAAGGGTGGCACGGCACCCTGCCTCTTCAGGACCCCACCTAGCTTGTTCAGGCACCCCAAGCCCAGGAGCCGGCACTCCAGTCACAGACACGGGCACTCCCAGAGGGAGCAAAGGCGAAGCTTCAGGTGGCATTCATGGCTGCAGAGGCGAGCAAGGGGGACCCTGGACAGGAGAGGAGCAGGGTGGACGCCAGTGACCATGGACACCATGGGAGGCAGCCTTCAGATGCCCAGGAATCCTGGAGGCTGACTCAGCAGATGAGGTTGGAGGTCTGAGCAAACAGGTGAGAGTAATTAGGGAAACTTTGGGTTATTGATGTAAATTGACTTCATTTGTATTCAAGGCCAGGCAGGCCCGTTACAATTGGACAAACATTTCCTTAACAGCTGCTCCGAGCCAAGCACTGTGCTAGGCAGGGGATGCACACAGCAGAAGAGCAGGGAATGTTCTTTCCAGGGATTCACACGAGGCTGTCTTGTGCTGGTGGTGGTTTGCCTCTGAGGAAGGCCAGACACAGGCGAGGCCAGCCTGAAACATTTGACGCTTATGTTCCCTGGCGCGTACCACTCCAGGATGTGCCCAGAAAGGAGAGCGCTTTGAAGGTAGAACTGACGGGACTTGGTGACCTCCTGGATGAGAGCATGAGGGACAGGGAGGCGCGGGTGGCTCCCAGTGTCTTGGCTTGGCACCCGGATGGACAGCAAAGGCATTCCCGAGAGGCAGCGTGGCACAGCGAGCGGGCCTGGCGGGGACATGTATTCCGGAGGGGGCTGGCTGAGTTTGGGGCGCTTGAGGTATACGCAGGTCAATGGGCACACACACGTTTAGGGGTCAGGAGAAACATCAAGACAGAGAAATGAATGAGTGTAAGGATTTGGACCAGAAGGAGCTGTGAAGGCTAGAAAAATTTTGTCTCTTGGGCAGGGCAGTGATCTAAGGGAGTGCCTAGCAGGCAAACAGCCTGAGACAAGACATGGAAGGGGAAGAAAGCGGCACAAAAATTCAGAAAAGGTAATAACAGCATTGAGCTCAAGCCCTAGTTGCCTTAGGGTAGTTGTGAGAGGCGAACCACAACTGAAGAGCTACGGAGGCTTAGATGGCAGAAGTTACCGCATGCCGGGTGAAGTCTGTACACAATTCGGCGGCAACTGGGAGCCATTGAGGGGTGTGGAGCAGGAGAGTGGTGTGACGAAGGCTATGTCTGAGCTTGAGCTAACCTGACAGCACGTGACGAATTAAAACAAAGACCAGAACAGAGAAATATGAGAGACAGGGATCGCCGCTTCTTTGTTCCTTCAAAGCAGTTCACTTGAGTTTGTTGACTCAAGCAGTGAGCCTTCTCTGTGCAGAAGCAACCCTTCTCCTCAACCCAACACCTAGCCGCTCATCTGCTAAGGGTTCAGACACCCAACCACCTAGCATTAATACTGCATGCAAAAAAAAAAAAAAGAAGAAGAAGAGTAACTGTAGGCTTCTACTTAACATTTCAGGATTATCAGTACATGTGAATGAGTTTGGTCACCTCCTAAAAGAAACGGAGTTTCATACATACATGCAATGGAACACTATTCAGCCTCAAAAAGGAAAGACATTCTGACACCTGCTACGATGTGGATGAACCTGGAGGAAGCTGTGCTGAGTGAAAGAAGCCAGACACAAAAACTGAGAGTTCTGGAGGTCTCCTCTGTGCACGATGTGAATGCACGTGCTCCTGCTGAACTGCGTGCTTACAAATGGTTAAGGCGGCAAAGGTTACGGATATGTTGTCACAATTAAAGATAGAGGTCATTTTTTAAAGGAGCTTCCAAATGGATCACAGAACAATACCCAGCTCTAAAACAGAAACCACGCCTAGAACAGTCATTTAGAAACCTACAGGTAGGGGCACCTGGGTGGCTCAGTGGGTTAAGCCTCTGCCTTCGGCTCAGGTCATGATCTCAGGGTTCTGGGATCGAGCCCCGCATCGGGCTTTCTGCTCGGCAGGGAGCCTGCTTGCTCCTCTCTGCCTGCCTCTCTGCCTACTTGTGATCTCTATCTGTCAAATAAATAAATAAAATCTTAAAAAAAAAAAAAAAAGAAAGAAAGAAAGAAACCTACAGGTAAAGGAATGGGAAAGCTACACCAAGCAAATGTAAACAAGAAGCAAGTGGGGGCTGGGTGCTTAATAGAGGACAAGACAGAACTCAGACTCCAAGCATCGAGTGAGATGAAGACGAGCAGAGTCAGGCTCTCCGGGCACCAGACAACTCGCAGGAAGGCATCCAGCAGAAATTACAGGAAGTGCAAGAAGAAATACAAATGCTAGTAACAGGAGACTGAAACACACCAAAAAAGAATACAGAAAACCTAATAGAATCTATAAACTACATTTCCCGTGTACATATCAAAATTTGTACACCGCTCCCCCAACCAAACAGAGACTATACCCTTTAGTGCACATCATGGAAACTGACCACGTATTAGAGCAAAAGAAACCGGAAAGCTTCGCTCAATGCTTTCAAGGGGATAGAGGATGTAGGAGCACTTTGAAAACTGAAAGGGACCAAGCCCGTATTAGTTATTCGTGCCATCGACGCTATTCCTGTCATTATTGTCATTACCCGCTGGTTCTCTTACAAGTTCTAGCGGAGTCTGCCCAGCAGGTGGGAGGTGGAAATATACAAATATAAACCTTCACCGTCATCCCTTCTGTGTTTACGGTGTGCCACCTCCCATGCAGCTTTCAACACACACCTTTATTAGAAATAGCTAATTGTTTTATGAGAGGGGGCTTTCTGCTTCTCTCACCTTCGGGGCCTGGAGTAGAGCATTTTGAGTAAGCTTTCTTGAAGACTTAGCAACAGAAGTGCACTGATTAAGGACCGACTTCAAAGTCAGATCTGAGTTTCAAACTGCACTCTGGCACTGACTAGCTGTGTGACCTTGGACAAGCTGAATGCCCATTCTGAACCTTGGTTTTCTCGTATGTAAACAGATAGGAGCAGTAGTGACACCAGCTGACACTGTTCAGAAATTTAACTGTAGTAACTCATGTGAAGTGTCAGGCATGGGACCAGGCATGCAGTAAAGGTTAGTCTGAGGTTGAGGAAAAGTAGGTAAAACTCACCAAAAACAGATAAACTTAGAATAGAGGTTCTTTTTTCTCAAAAACCAAGAAAGTCATCTTTAAATGAAAACATCCTCCAATGCACATAAAATGATTTTTTCAAGATTCACTTATGTATTTGAGGGGGGTGGGTCAGGAGGCAAAGGGAGAGGGAGAAAGAGGCCCAAGCAGATTCAATCCTGGAGCCCCACATAGGGCTCAATCCCATGACTCCGAGATCAAGGCCTAAGCAGAAACCAAGAGTCAGATACCCAAACAGACAGTACCACCCAGGCATCCGTATAAAATGATTTTTTAAAATATCATGGGGGCGGCGCACCTGGGTGGCTTTGTCATTAAGTGTCTGCCTTTGGCTCAGATCATGAGCCGGCTGGGGGTCCTGGGATCGAGCCCCACATTGGGGTCCCTGCTTCGGTGGAAACCCTGCTTCTCCCTCTGCCACTCCCCCTGCTTGTGTTCCCTCTCTCACTGTGTCTCTCGCTGTCAAATAAATAAATAAAATCTTTAAAAAATATATCATAGGGGTAGCAGTGAAGTAAGTTAAGGTACATCCATAGTATGGAATAGCACACTGCCATGAAAAAGGGGTGAGTTGTATCTCCAGGTTCACATATGAGTAGGTAGCCATCATGTGTTGTTGGGTTTAAAAAAAAAAGAAAAGCAAGCTTCACAATATGAACAGAATTGTTTCGTCCTCTGCTTTTTAAAAATTATGTAAGTATACAGGTCTGGAGGGATACACATCTAATCATTAAAGGGGAGTAAGATTGGGAAGTTGGTCTTTTTATATTTCAGTTTCTTTTGTAACTTCTAAAACACACACACACATGAGCATGTAAGAAAGTAAAAAAAACAAACAAGACAAAAGTTTTTTAAGTCTCTTTGGCCTGTATGTTTCATGGGACTTGGAAAGCTGGTGAGCTCAATGGAGGAGGAGGTTAATCCTTCTGGCGAGGGTAGGAATTTCCATCCGCAGCTTTTCCTTTTGAAAGAAAGAGGTTCAAGGAAAGAGAAAGGGAGAAGGCCTTGCCCCAGCATTGCTCATTACTCAGCAGACCTGAACAGGTAGTGTCATCCTGGTCCCTGCACCACCGCAGCCCAACACAGAAGAACAGAGAACCTCTCTGATAAACGTCAACTGAAATACAGCAATCAGCTGAAAGCCATTTGCTGAGCTGTCTCACTGCCCTGGGCTCGAGGTTTTCCTTTATTCATTTATCATGATATACAGCTTTGGCCAACATACACACAGGAGAGAAATTGTTGACATGTGGGACCCAAGTACAGAAAATCTTTCATTTCCCAACCCCTCCCCAACCCCGTCTGTTCACCAAATAAGTTTTTGTTTATTTAAAGACTACAGAGGATTTGGCTGTTAAGAACCAAATGCCTTTGGAGTGGAGTTACAACATAATTTATCATTTCCTCTGTTTATTAAAAAATCCTGCATCTTTGAGAAGCACATTTGCTGTGAGTGGGGGATTTCGGCCATGCCCCCGCCATGTGGCTTACCCCAAAAACGGCTCCTTGACTGCCGCGTCTATCCCTGTCCTTCCCCCACCTGACTTCTGATAGTGCGACGGCTACTCAGGGCTGGTGAATGGGGCTGGACTGAGGACAGGTAAGGGGCAGGAGACTAGGTTGGCTTCTTTCATTTTTGACCTGATTCTGACCTTGAACCCCAACCGGCTATGTACACTGTGCTCTACCAGGACAAACAGAGGGCGAAGAGCAGACTTCCCGCAAGGGACAGGATCTAAGAGGAGTCAGACAGCAAAGAAAAGTCAGATGCTGCTTCGAAGGAGTGCGGCCAGGCCCCAAGCTGCCCAAGTCGTTCCACTCTAAAGGCAGACATCTGGCAAGACGGGAATGAACTTCCTATCTTCCACCCGAGACACTGTGGCTAATAACTTCGTCCAGCGTGCTATGCACCCCTCCGAGACAGAGGTCACGTCTTACCCAGTTTTGCATGCCCAGCATGGAGCACGCACGGTACCTGACACACAGTTGGTGCTCACTGAATGTTCATGAAGGCTGCAGGATGCCGTGGGCAGAACACAAGCTTCAGATCAGGCGTCAGTCTGAATCCCAGCTCGGCCACTCGCTAGCTCTGTAACCCTGGGCAAGAAATTGAACCTCTCTCGAGCTCCCCTGTCTCTGCAAAATGAGCCTGACAATGAATAATGAAACCCTCTATCACTTACTAGGCTTGTTACTTTGGGGGTTATCTAATATTGTCAAGTCTCAGTTTTCCTACTTATAAAATGAAGATAACACATTATCTCGCAGGTTTACCAAGATTAAAGGTGATGCCTAGAACTGTCTCTAGCTATATGTTATGAATGAGAGAATGAAAAGAGAAGAAAAGAGCAGAGAAGAGAAAAAAGGAAAGAATATTACTAGAAAGAAAAAACCTTTACTTTACCCAGTACCCAAAGATAAGCCACAACAAAGCACTCGTCTGTCAACAACAGGCAGGCCGTGTGGGAAACCTATCTCATTACCAAGTAAATGTTGAGGACAAAGGCAAGAGTAGAAAATGACAGAGTGATGGTGTTATGACTGGAAAGAAAGGAAAAGCAGGCCGTATTTGTTGAGCAGCTACTTTGTACAATTCATTCACAACACATCTGAATGCCTACTATGGTCTAGGCATTATGCCAAGTTCTGAGGAAAATAAAGATATACAGACTAATTATCACAAAGACTAGTGAACGTTCAGATAAAAGCAGTGGGCAGTGCTGACAGCCAATAATGGGAGTCCCAGGCTGGGGGGAAGGGAAGATTTTCCAGAGGAGGTGATACCCAAGCTGGTCCTTGACCAGGACCGGCCAGGTAGGCCAGCAGAGGCACAACGGTGTGGGCAGAGAAAAGAGCACGTGCGAGGATGACTCAGAGGCAAAAACTGTTCCAGTGGCTTTACATATGGGTCCTCAGAGACCATGAATCCAGACTATCCATTCCTTTGTGGTGATTATTCTTTCCAATTGATTTTGATTTTATTGTTTGGTAAAAACAAGCCTCTAGCAAAGGGATCCAGTCACAGGCGAAGGCCCACATCAGCCCAGAGTTCAAAGCCGGGGATGGGGCCCAACTAACTGAAAAGGAGGCTCCCGAGACGAGAAACAGACGGTGCTGAGCCCGCTGATAGTCCTAGTCGCTTGGCAATGTCACCATCAGGCAAATGCCCTAAGTAGAGGCCACCCGTCACAGCTGGTATGCTCTGAGGGCCTCCCAAGGCAGAGGGCCAGAGCAGAATGGGGTGGACAGGGAACAGGAGGAAGAGAGTGCCCAAGTCGGGGTGTCGCACTAGAAGGCTGAGCCTCACAAAGACTGGTAACCGCATGTGACAGCCTTCCGTATGGGCAGAGAAGAAAGGGGCCAATCTGCCATCCATGGGATCCACCAGAAACCGGGATCCGGAGTACTGCTGCCCTGGGGGGACTCTCATCCAAGGAGTTCTTTGGTCTTCACTGCCAGATGCCGGTCCAGCTCTGCAACGGTGTCATCGGCCATTTGGCTGATCTGCAGGAACACAGAATGAGACGGCCCGGTAACTGGGGCTGGGGAAGGGGAGGGGGACAAACGTTCCGAAACTATGTAAAAGTTACCTGGGAAATATGGATGGTGACAAAATCTCACATTATTTCGTCCCAGCCAGGCACTGTGCTAAGAACTTTATATACACACTCTTACTGATTCCCAACAGCAGCCCCATGAGATAGATACTATCATTATCCCCATTTCACAGATGAGGAAACTGAGGCAGTTAGAGCACTTGTCAGGATACACAACTGAAAGTAGCAATGATGAAATTTAATCCCCAGTAGTCTGATTCCACAGCCCAAAATTCTTAACTATTATTATAGAATACAGAGAAGTCAGCCTTGTTGGTCACCTAATGACCCTCTAGAATTTCCTACACCTCAGACACTCTGCTGTGTAAAGCCTTCATACTAACTGGTAAGACTATCAAGATCCTAGTAGTTAAGTGAAGAAAAAAAAGAAGTCTTGAAAAAACAAGAAATACATATGGTTAACAAACATGGAAAATTCAACAGACACTGAAGGAACACCAATTAAAACAAGATATAATTCAGTTACCGTAGTTAACGAAGTTTGATGTTGTAGTTTTTTAATGACAACATTCCACGCCAGAAAGCTATGGTAAAATGAATAAGCTCATATAGCAATGATAGGAATTTGAATTGATGCAAATGTCCATACCATTTATTAACCCCCCAAATCTCTCAACTGGGAAATTACCACATGAATGGAATCTGAAAAAAATTTCTGAAGTTCCATATGCAAAGATATTTATCTAGGCTTTATTTAAAAAAAAAAAAAAGATTTATTTATTTTAGAGAGTGAGTGGGAAAGGTTCAGAGGGAGAGAGTTTCAGGCAGACTCCACATTGAGCATGGAGCCTGATCTCACGACTGAGATCATGCCCCAAGCCAAAACCAATCACAAATGGGGCCAAAACCAAGAGTCAATGCTTAACTGACTGTGCCATCCAGGTGCCCCTATCTAGGCTTTATTTTGAATAATGAAAAATCAGAAAATCTAAAGTAATAGAACAGGGAAGTAGTAGAATACATATACCCAAAAGGGTATAAATATGAGTACATATTTCTGAAATGTTTGAATGTTTACAGCAAGTATGGATTGCTTTTGTAATCAGAAAAAAAGAAATAATGTCTCAAGATATTCTTTATAATATCATGGGAAAATGTTCGTTATATTTTTTTTTAAAGATTTTATTTATTTGCCAGACAGAGATCACAAGCAGGCAGAGAGTCAGGCAGAGAGAGAGGGGGAAGCAGGCTCCCTGCCGAGCAGAGCCTGATGCAGGGCTTGATCCCAGGACTCTGAAGGCAGAGGCTTTAACCCACTGAGCCACACAGATGCCCCTCATGTTACCTTTAAAGAAAAAGCAGGATACAAAATTGTGTATATTCATAGTAGAAATGATATCAGATATGTAAAAAAATGCACATCTCTTAAAATGGAAGGAAATGTGAAAATATTAATAGTGTTTATCTTTTAGGGATGGGAAGATAGGTAATATATTATTCATGTCCCCATCTGTCATATCTTGCAAAAGACCTAGTGCATAGCAAGTGCTCAAGAAATATTTATTAAATAAATAATTATTAAAGTTCTCTGTGCTTTTCTATACTTCCCAAATTTTCAAAAATAAACATGCACTAAAAGTGAGGAACAAAATACAATACAATTTAATAAGGGTTGCAGCTTCCCTCCTACGTCTAAAAGGGACCAAAGACAGGAAGCCTTGAAGTATGGTGCCTGGGATCCGTGTCCTCAGTGGCACAGGGGCTGCCTGACATCTTGATTTGCAGACCACAGGCCTTGGCCAAGAACTAGGAACTAAATGCACTAGAAAGGGTAAACAAAAAAGGATTTGGAGCAATTGGTCCCAGGCCCCGAGACAACCAGGCTCTCGCCATAGCAACAGCTGCACATTTTGCAGCGGGTGGAAGGCACGGCTTTGGGGGCTGCTGGGCATGCTGGAAGAGCGGCTGGGCTCCGAATGGCTGCTTGGTCCCTCCTCACTGGGCCACAGGCTCTGAAGATGCTGCCATCCCCATGGAGAGCAGCTGCCTTGCACGGCAGGTGCATGACGCCCAGCCGCGCTCACTCCAGCAAGCCTACTCTGGAACAATGGCGCGAGGACAGTGTGGAGACGGGAATGGGGGCTGGACAGAGGAAGAGTACCTAGGCTAACAGTGTGATAATGTGGATGCTGGGTTAAACTCTTGGCGGGGTAACAGTGTGTAAGCTCCTGAATCTCAGTTTCCTCATCTATCAAATGGGGATGCTGGTCCCTTCCTCAGAGAGTTGTTGTGAGGACTGAACGTGTTCATGACTATGCAAGCAGAGTTTAACCTGGTTATTTGCTATGCAAATGCTGCTTGTGCTACTCTGATTTTTATTATTACTTCCTGACTTCAAATTAATCAATTAATGAAAATATTTACTAACTTTCTACCAAATTATAGGCACAGAGTGCCGTTGGGGACAGTCTGCCAGCAAGTTCACCTTTTCCATCTTTATCAGACTTCTTAAATAATGATGATGAACATGGGGTGCCAGGGTGGCTCAGTTGGTTGAGCATCCAACTCTTGATTTTGGCTCAGGTCATGACCTCAAGGTCATGAGATCAAGCCTTGACTCAGGCTCTGCTCTCAGCAGGGGGTCTGCTGGAGGTTCTCTCTCTCCCTCTGCCCCTCCCCCTGCTCGTATATGCACTCTCTCCCTCTAAAATAAATAAAAAATCTTAAAAATAATAATAAAATAAAATGATGACTAACAACGAGAACAGCACCAACAATAGCTCCCTCTTACCGAGTATTACTATGTGCCGGGCACTAGGCTAAAAACTTTACACACATTATTGCACATAACCCTCAAAACCTATGAAATGCTGTGACTATGTCCCTTTAAAAAACTGTGAAGACTTGACTATTTTACCTGACAGCTGCACAGTCACACATGGCATATGCAAAGGGGTTCTGTCCAAACCCAACAACCACACGTAGCCTGCCTTAGCAGGTGAGACGGGCATTATTCCCATTTTACGGAGGAATAAACCAAGGTGTAAATGCTCAATAATCAGCCCAAGGTCACGTTAGAAAGTCAGTGGCGTGACTGAGCCAGGAACTCACATACCCCGACTGCCAATTTGGTGCTGCTGCTCCCTGCAAGGCGTCCCCAGCACCTGGCCTAGTCCTTCCTCACCCCAGGCAAGCTGTGTGAGGGTCATTCCAATGGCTAATCCCAGCCCCATATTCAAAGTCAAAGGGAGGGGAAAGGAATGGGACAAACGGGGTGGACAATTACAGAGGACCGGCAACCACACCAGCCACTTGAAAGTATGTGTGTCATCTGGTCCTCGCACCAAACCTGGGAGATGCACACCCCTCCTCCCACCTTAGAGATGAGGAGACAGAAGCTCAAAAAGGTGAAGCCATTTGCTCACCTTCGCAGCTGAGAAGTCAAAGACCTGAGATTTCAACCAGTCAGGCCTGCCTGACTCCACAGCAAGGGCCCTTTCCATTTTCATCTGCCTCATAAAGACCGTATCGTCACCATCTTCGTCGTCGTCATCATCATCATCACATTCACTGTTTTCTCGCTCAGGGATGTGAAAGGCGGAGACAGCAAAGGGGGAGGCACAGTGCACAGAGGGGGCAGGCGGGCAGCAAGTCCGCCTCCCTGAGGCCTGGCTCAGAACACCCACTGCCTCACCCACCAAGCCTCCCTGCCTGCTTGCCTGACCGCCAGAAGCCCTTCCCTCCATCAGCCCGCGAGCACCCAGCTCCACTACAGAGCAGCACCGTTTCTCAGAAAAAGGCGGCAGTGAAAGGATCTTGGCCAGATCTACTGGTGTTTCTGCCAAGCGCTTTAATGCTCAGCAGGCCCATGTATAGTAAACTGAAGCAAAGGTGAAACAGCAGGCCGGCAGATGTCAGAGTCCCAAGTGGGCAGGCCCTGGTGCTTCCTCAGCAGAGCTGGTCTGGGCTGCAGGATGGGAAGTTGGGGGTGTGTGTGTGGGGGGGTGTCAGACGTGACTCTAGGGATAGAATCTATAACTCAATGCCTTCGTTTTTATACACCAAAGAAGAAACATTTTTAGAATATAGTTTTTAAAAAATCTGACCTCAAAAGAATTTGGGAACATTTAAAAAAAAAATTCTACGAAGAAAAATATTGGAATCGTTCATAATCCCATTGCCTCAAATGACCACCATTAACGTCCTCAAGTAGAGAAGCTGTCAATATTTTTTTTTTTAGATTTTATTTTTAAATAATCTCTACAATCAACATGGGTCTCGAACTCACAACCCAAAGATCAAGAGCCATGTGCTCTACTGACTGAGCCAGCCAGGCACTCCTAAGCTGCCAATCCTTTTATGATGAAAATTTTCATCACAAAAATGGAGTCATAGTATAATATTGTTGTGTGCCAGGGTGGCTCAGTTGGAATTAAAAAAATTAATTCCAAAAGAAATTTACCATGTCTGCAAAATATTTTTTTAAAGATTTTATTTATTTATTTGAGAGAGAGAACAAGTGAGCATGAGTGGGGAGCAGTGGGAGAGGGAAAAGCAGACTCTCTGCTGATCAGGGAGCCAGACATGGGGCTCAATCCCAGGACCCCCAGATCATGACCTGAGCCAAAGACAGATGCTTAACCAACTAAGTCACCCAGGTGCCCCTGCAAAAATTTTTTTTAAAGATTTGAGAGAGAGAGAAAGCATGGAGGGGAAGTACAGAAGGAGAGGGAAAGAGTCTCAAGCAGACTCCACATCTAGTGCAGAGCCCAACATGGGGCTTGATCTCATAACCCTCAGATCACAACCTCAGCCAAAACCAAGAATCAGACGCTTAACTGTGTGACCCAGGCACCCCAGCAAAATATTTTTAAAACTGCCTCTATATGGATATAAAACAATTTATTTTCCCACTGTCCGAAATTTAAACAGTTTTTAATTTTCTGCTATTATATATAATACATCAACAGACACCTCTGTAGGTAAGATTTCTTGACAATTTATTTTGGATAAATTCTTAAGCCTCTGAGTCAGAAATACATGGATTTTGGTACATACTGCTATATTATCCTTTAGAAAGGCTGTATAGATTTATATAAAAACTAAATCTTTTCTGTGGCATGTAGAAGTAAAAGCAATACTTCTAAGGTCAGCAGCACTTCAAGCTCACATTAAAAATTCTGGGTTCAGGGGCGCCTGGGTGGCTCAGAGGGTTAAAGCCTCTGCCTTCGGCTCAGGTCATGATCCCAGGGTCCTAGGATAGAGCCCCACATCAGGCTCTCTGCTCGCCAGGGAACCTGTTTCCTCCTCTCTCTCTCTGCCTACCTCTCTGCCTACTTGTGATCTCTGTCAAATAAATAAATAAAAATCTTTCAAAAAAAAAATTCTGGGTTCAAATGTTACAGATTAGAAAAGATAAAAATTTTAAAAAATACAAATATTCTAAAAACCCTTGCAAGTGATTTAGGCAGTACATACCAAGAGTCTTAAGAATATGCACTCCCCTTGTGCAATAATTCCACAGTTGGGACTCTATCCTAGGGAAATGATCTCAACAAAGATTTATGTATAAAAATATTCATTGCAACCTTATTTATAACAAATAAGTTTAAACAAACTAGATGTCCAACAAGAGGCTTATGAAAGTGAATTATGGCATAACCACAAGACGGACTATTTTGCAACCATCAGAAATGGCTGTTTATAGACAGTTTGCTGAGACATGAGAAAATGCTAATGGTTTTAATGCTAAACAGAAAATAAAAAGCCGAGTACGAAACCATATGCACACTACACATTCAGCCATGTTAAAAACTGTAGTTAAAAAAAAAAAAGAAGTAAAGCAGAAATATTGCAAAATGTTAAAAATACTGCAAAATGCAGTTGCTTCTGCAATGTGGGTTTATGGTGTGAATTTTCCCCCATTTTTTTAAAACAGTCTTCTGAATTCTCTACATTTTCTACAGTAAGCATATATTACTCGGATAATCAGGAACAAAGTAAATAAATTTTTAAAAATTTGATAAAACAACAATCAGCCCTCTGCTTTGCTTATTTAAAAAACAGAAACAAAAACCACATACTCAAAACTCCAGCTTAGTGTCTCCTGTCAGGTGAAAAGAACAAAATAAAGTGTGCACAAGGCTGTCTCCTGAAGATTTTCTCATTTTAATATGTGACAGTAAAGGCAGTTATTAACAGTGATGGTAAGAACTCATCTTTAAATAATAATGTCCTGGATAATAAAGATTACTTCCCTGGGTACGTTATGTGCATACACTGTGATCTCTTGTAATATTAGTCCTCACAGATGGCATGTAGGTCTGCACTAGAATGTTAACAGTGGTCATCTCTGGGTGATGGAATTGCAATTACTTCCTTCTGAATCAAAACAAATTTACACTAACATGTATGGCTTAGTATCAGAAAAAACTAACACAATTATTTTCCTTTCGAAAAATAACAACAATCAACAGAAATAAGCACTGAGGAAACAAATCTAACCCGAGGAGGAAGGTGAAACGTGAGGTGCTCATGTGAAGGCTTCTGGCCATGTCTTGGTCACACGGGTCTGACCAAGACTACTGCTCATCTGATCATTCTCCCCTTTCCAGGGAACGTGGGCTCTGGCCCCTGAGGCAAAGGCACAGTCTTGCTGAGTGAGGAGTGCCTGGCACTTTCCCAAGGTCCACGGGCTTACCGCAAAGAAGCACGGGAAATGTCAAGTATTGACAGCAGAGATGGAGTCCCTGGGGACGGACCAGGAGCTGGCCCAGCTGGGGCCAAGGACACACTGCTACACCGCCTGACTGGTGCTCAGAGAAGACCAGCCTAATCTAGGAACCTCTTCTAGCTGGTGCAAGGCAAGAGGAGGGCACAAGGACGTGCTTCTAGCACGTCCAGGGCAACCTTTTGCAGTAAGAATTACAAATCCCTTTCTACAGAACAGACTGCAAGGAGTCAAGTAATGTCCTTAAGGTCACAGGATATCAAGTGCAGAACAACCCTGATCTAACTCTGGTACCATCACAGGGATACTCAACAAGGCTTCTAGATCCTTAATTACCATCTGTGTCTGCTTTTGCAAATTTATCTGGGGAGCTTTTAGAAAGTATACACTCCTGGGGAGACCTACTGAAGGTCAGCAGAGGCAGGAGCAGAGCCCAGGCATCCATCCAAAATTTTTTCCTAGGTGACCGTTAGGGCTGGTCTACAACTGGCATTCTAACTGCTGGTCCAGGAGAAGGGGAGCAGTTAGTCAATTTATGGCCTCCTCCAGATGTCCCTCTGACAGCGCTCATGCTCCCTGCCTCCTTACTCCCCAGCCTGCCCACACTCACATTCAATCTTCTGAAAACAATGCTTTTGTGGTGAATGTTGAGGCTTTGGGCAAAGCCCTTCGTATTATGCTAAACATTATTCTATCTCCTAAATACTGGTAAATTCATCTTTCTATCTTAATTCCACCAGTACCACTCAAGTTCAGGCCGCCATTTCCTGGATGGATTTCCACAACAGCCTCTCTGGCCTCCTTGCTTCCCCTCTTGATCCTTACAATCTGTCTTCTACCCAGTCACCATAGTCAGCTTTCATAAACACAGATGGGAACTCCCCACTGTCTGGGGAAAAAAAAAGTCTTTCCAGGGACTTACTGAATCAGAATCACCCGGGGAACATTTAAAAATGCAGATCTGCAGGGCCCCAATCTGGGCGTGGGGTCCCAGAAACCTATATTTTTATAAGCTCCTTAAGTTATCGTAATGCTGTGGTAGATTCGATCATTGTTCAACAAATCTTCATGCCCTCCCCTAGACCTCCACAAACTTTGATATTTCTCTGTCTGGTGCTACTGGGCTTGGCCCGTGTGAGGTACCAAGAGGGGCTTCAAATGTACTTGAATGGCTGGGCTTATGTTCTTAGCATCTGCTGTTGAAAAGATGTCCTGCGGGGGATGCCTGGGTAGCTCAGTCGGTTAAGCCACCCGACTTCGGCTTGGGTCATGATCCTAGAGTCCTGGGATCGAGTCCCGCACTGGGCTCTTTGTTCAGCGGAGAGACTGCTTCTCCCTCTGTCTGCCGCTACCCCTGCTTGTGCTCCCTCTCTCTCTCTCTCTGACAAATAAATAAAACTTAAAAATAAATAAATAAATAAGAAGAGAAAAAGAGAAAAGATAAAACATGATACAGTGAGATGTCCTGGGAAGCTTACTGACTCCAGAAGATTGACTCCAGAAGATAAAGCAGACTTGAACCCAATCCAACATCCGGAGCCAGGAGCCAAGCCCTCTGAGCCCAGCCTAGGACAGCGACTCCCCAGCTGACCCACGGAAAGGAGACCAAGAAATAGAGCCTGGACCTGTACATCACTGAGCTGTGAGACGGTCCGTCACGCAGCGCTGGCGTGCTCACAGACAACTGGCAGAGCTGCACAGCCAGTGTGGCAGAGTCTGGACAGGCCGGAGGCCCAGCTGCTCAGGCAGGTCTCCAAGCCCCGCTCTGATCAACCCAGCTGGCTGCTGTGCTGTCCACTCCCGAGCCTCAGCCATCTTCACGCGTCAATCACCACTCGCATGAAGTGCTTTTACACAGCACACCTCTGCACGTGTTATTCAACCTGTCCCCAGGCTCTACTTCACTGCAGTCTGCTCGAGGGCCACCTCTCAGTGCAGTAAGAACACTGGTAAGTCCTCACTTGCCAGCACCCAGACAAGCCACCACACATGCACACGAGAGTGTCGGCGTCCAGCTCTGAAGTTAGTCTGCTGCTCTGGGATCCATTTCTAGTGGACCCGCATGTGACCTGGAGCAAGTTATTTAGCTGCTCCGAACCTCAGTTTCCTCAGGACCTCCTTCACAACTGCAGAGCAACAAGGATAAATGAAATGATGGAAAGTGTTCAGCACGGAGCCTGGAACCCAGGGAAGAGCCAACAGCGTCTTCTCTTCCTCCACATTCCCAGGGCTAAGCCTAGAACAGAGACTCAGCCAATCCTCATCACGTCAGGGAACAAATCAGGGGTATTCTGTTTTAGTCTTCCTCTCTTCACACATGACCAGGTTCCCTGGGTCAGACCCGCAAGTACCACATCTGCTGGCAACAGTACCTGTTTCTCTATGAGCCTAATGGTGTCCTCTGAGACCTTGTCCTTTGATTTCTTCAGCTTATTCATTGCATTGGTACGAACTTTCCGCAAGGAATCCTTGGCCTTGTTGGTGTTCTGCTTGGCCAGTTTCACCAGCATTTCCCTGTGCTCCCTGGTTACTCTGATTAAAAAACAAAACACAAAAACATTCAACAAAATCATCCCACATGTTAGCTGCTAGCTGAGAATTTAGTATCACTCTGTCTGCTAGCTCTGCTCTCCATCGTGATGATCTTTACATTCCTGAAGCATGCCCGGGGTGTGCTCGGGGCCCAGTGAAGTTCCTGGAGAGTCAGGTGAGGACAGCCAGTAAGAGGACTGCTGAAAACTTGAGCCTGCGCACTCTGGCCACTTACCGCATGCGTGACTGACTTGTCTCCTCAGAGTTCCCATCTGTAAGATGGAGATGGTGTGAAGGTGTTAAGACAGGGTGCACGTATAAACTGTTTAGTGCTGACCCTGGCCCATGTGAATGGCTCAACAAAAGGAAGCAATTCTACCCCCTTCTCTCCCACTAGAGATGCAGCGCAAATGAGCGCCACAGAAACTGCACCATACAACCTCTAAATCACCTGAAACAAGTCAAGTTGCAATCTTCAGAATCTTACTAATGATTATAGCAAATTACTTATGAATCACTTGAAAACTGACCAAGACGCAACATGAGTCCCAACATGTGAGAACCGCCACACCAGTTAACTTCTGCCAAGAAGCCGAAAGAGGGTCTGGCACGTGTGAGTGCTTACTGGATGTCAGCTCCTTCTGTTCCCTTCCTCTTCGTCTCACCACCACAAGCACAAGGAGGGCCTCTTACAAGCCCCTGCCACAAACACTTCCTAAGCTGGTCCTTATGATTACCGGACGCACTTATTATTATTTTACCTTCCCTCATCACAACACCCCAGCAAAGTGACCCTGCGAGTTTGCTCGGTCTTTGTTTTTTCATCCTCTGCACAGTGAGGACGACTCACCGACCATAGCGGGGGCGAGCACGAGGGTACTACGGTGAACACTGACCGAGGGAGCTCAGCCGGGGAGAGGGGCAAGCAAAGAGGCACTTACAATGGGCCCGTGGGACGTGGCGTGGGGAGGGAAGCCACAGGAACACTAAGGCAGCTCCAATGACTCACCAGCAACCGTCCGAGCTCAGGCAGGCAGCAAAGTGAGGGAAGAGGCTCCTGAAGAAATAATCCCAAAATGCGGGAGTCTTTGGGTCTGCTCACTAGTGTTCTGGTTCTTAGCTTCCCCCAGTAGGAAGGCATTTTTCCCCTCCCCTCTCAAGTTTGGTGTGGTGCCATGACTTGCATTGGTCAATGAAATGTGAGTGGAAATGAAGGGGGTCACCTCCGGGCAGGAGCGTTAGAAGCCAGTGTGGCCTCCAGCACATTTGTTCCTGTTAGCCGCAGTACAAGTGGAGATGGAGCTCCCATCAGCGTGGGTCCCAGAGTGACCACGATCAATAGCGTCCATCATGCAGCCGAGGCCAGAAGCAGATGGCTGTGCCAAGCCACGGAGACTTGGGGGTTGCCTGTCACTGTAGCATAACCCACCCGGTCCTAACACACACACACTAGGATCTGAAGAATGAAGGCAGGCTGCCTGTGCTGGCACACCAAGGAGGGCTTCCAGGAGGAAGAAAGGGCATGTACAAAGGCTCGAAGCTGCAAAGAGACCATGCTTCATCTGAGGAATTATTAGAGCACAGATAATAAGAGTGACAAGAAAAGAGGCTGGAAAGCCATACCATGGAGGGTCTTGCAAGGTCTTGAGCTGCATTTTACAGATGAAGAAAATGAAGCCCAAGAAGTTTGGGCCAAACCCAGGCTGACCTGTCTCAAGTGCCAACAGTCTTAGAAAAATTCCTCTGCCCCCCGGGTCCCGAAATGGACCTCCCTGGCATATGGTTCCTGACCCTCAAATCAGTGTGGTTCTTGCTCGGTAAGGACAAACCCACGTTCTGGGTATATATGTTCCAAGTGAAGCAGTGACAAGCAGGTGTTAAAAGATTTAGGGGCATCTACCTGTTATTTTCCCCCTGACAGGATGAGGAAAAAAATTAAAGAATTTTGAGAAAAGATGAGCTCTGAAGACAAAGCGGCCGCTGCCTTATGAATCAATCCTTCTGGATTCAGCTATTTGAAGGTATTCTCGAAATAGAAATGATCCTGATTACTGCCATTATTAAGCCCGTCTCTGCCAGGTGAGTACTGTAAGTGCTGCACCTCACAGCCCCTCGAAACAACTCTTCCAGCTAGACTCCCATCCCCCCATCTGCCAAGGTGGAAACCAAGGTGCACAGATGTTGAGCAACTTGCGTAAGGGCCTGAGTGACAGGACCGGGATTCAAATCCAGATCTCTGGCCTGTGTGCTTTCGCCTCCTCCGTGCTGCCCACCCCTTGTAATCTATTTCAAATAAATTATGCACTGCTGCCATCACTTTTGCTTCCAGGCAGAAAGCTTTTCAAAGTCAGTAATATGAATCTTGGGACTGAAAAGGGCAAAACCACCATGTCAGGAGTTTAGGGATTTGGATCAGATCTTGTTACTTTTATGGTTTTTAATTCATTGAACAAAAATCATGCTGACATGTTTAGGTCTCTTTTTAGTTCTGCCAAAGCATATGTCAGTATAAGGAAGGAATAGGAAAATTAAAACTTGATCCACTGATTCAAAAAACTTAATCCCGCTGAAATACTAGGAGGAGCAGAAAATAAATGAATCTAAGTCTGTAAGAAACCTCTTAAACTTCTCTAAAGAGAGGTATTTCAATCTTATATTTCATAATTTGAAATAGGTATCCCACTGTTTGGACAACCTTTAATAAAATAAAAAATTTTATCTAAGGAACTTCCTTTTCACTAAGTTGTTCCATTTACATTTTACATGAAGAAAAAAACATATCTTTTAAAAAATATATACACTGGGACTCAAAGACATCTTAGGAGTAAAAGACTATATAAAGAGAAAACAAAATCACAATATATGTAATTTGGCTTTAACACAATGTATTATTTTGTATTTATTAATATTAATGTGACATTAGTCTATTATTAACACCAGTTTCCACACATCACAGCATCCAATTATTGTCACTGACAAAAGCATTTCGGCTTCAGGATGCAAGTACAGGGCGATAATCTAAGGAAATGGAGAGCTGAATGCAGGGGTGGGGGCGGGCACAGGGAGAGCTGAGGGGAAGGGAATATGTGTGCTGGTTCGGGGTGTTGGGCTGAAAGGTATCTCAAAAACAAGTTCAGAAGCAGCTGGGCTGATGGGAAGGCACTGGTTTGAAGCCAGCCAGACCTGTTGCATTCCCATGTCTATCACCCAGAAGCTGAGTATCCTTGGGAAAGCTCCTTAATCTCTCTGAGCCTCAGATGCCTCATCTCTGAAACGAAGACAATAAAGACATCTCACAGGGTGATGGGGAGAAGCAGACACAACACATACATAAAGCACCCATAAAGATAGCAGCACAGAGTAGCCCTGAATAAATGATAACGATTATGAATGTTTTAATCAAATACACCTAATTACTTCCTCATGAAACAATGAGGGCACATCTGTTTTAGAAAAGAAACATACTGCATTATGGAAATATCTTAATTCCTTTCCAAACCCGTGATTAATACATCTGAGCATCTCCATCTCGCATGCATGGGGTTCTCTGAGTACGCGCTAGTTTGCTCTCGGGCTTCTGCTCTCGGCCCGCTGGTTCTGAGCATGGGCTCTGCACTTGGCGTGCATTCATTCATCAAGCACTGGCTGAGGCCCGAGGTCCATGCCAGATCCCGGGCCAGGCGGAGGAGCTCGGAGAGAAGGCAGGCCTGGTCCGACTTCCCTGGAGGCTCAGCCCAGGGGTGGAGACAAACCCGTGAGCCACTACTGAGAAAGAGCGTTGGTGCTGCTAGGGCAGAGGGATGGGCCTTCTGCAGGAGGAGGAAGCAGAGGAGTACAACTCATTCTGTCCCTAGATTTGGAAAATGCCTTAGAAGCATTTTGGTCTGCTGCAGAAGAGAGGACAAGGCCTTCCAGGCAGAAACACGGTGGGAGATCTAATGGCAGGAGGGCAGGAGGCTGCGAAGGTGAAATTTATTCTGCAGGCCTGGAGTTTTCAAATTCTTCTTTTGCCACAGATCTCTGGGTTTAAACAAAACCAAGGCAGAGGCTCCATTTAGAAATGTATTAGAACAAACGGAAAGAGAGCTCTTCCAGTTAATGAGGGGAAGGGCCCTCAGGGAGGGGTGGTGCTCTATCCAAGGCTTACAAAGTTTAGCCCCCCAACTCCCCTCTACTTCTGGGCCTACCACTAGGGGCTAAGGGACCTCAAGCAAGTTATTTAAAGTCTCTGGACTTTGGTCTCCTCATCTGGAAATAGAAATTAAAATAAAACAAACACACACAAAAAAACCCTAGCATCTACCTTTCAGAGTTCTTGTGAGGATTCCGTGAAAGAACACATAGAACATCCACACTACAAAAGCCTGGTAGAGAACAGACACTCAGAGGACATCCGCTGCCTGTGCTGCTGCTGTTGACGTGTTGGTGCTCACTGAGGCATCTTCAAATAACGAAGAGTTTATGCTTGGAGGTTATTTATCAATAGAGAAATGACGGCTGGGGGAGATCATTTCCACCCGTGGGAATGGTCTGTATAAAATAAAGGCATCCTTTCAGGTCAGAAGATGGGTACTGCTCTCTGAGGGACTGAAAAAGGCAGTGAGGATGAGGACAGAAAGAGGAGAAAGACTGTCCCAAATGAGGAGGCTGGTGAGCCTGGCATGCACAGGAGTTCGCACACAAGCCCTTGGACGACACACCGAGGCTTCGTCGGTCCACCGACGAGTGAAGAGACCCCGGGGTGGTACACACACACACAGGGCAGCTGCACTCAGCCTGGAAAGGGAAGGAAATCTGACACAAGTGATAGCGTCAACGAATCCTGAAAACATTATGCTAAGTGAGATAACCCAGACTCAAAAGGACAGATACGGCACGATTCTACTTTCTGTGAGGCACCTACAATAGTCAAATTCACAGAGATGGAAAGTAGAATAGCAATTTCCAGGGGCTCACTGGGAGGTTAAGGGAATGGGGAGTTACTGTTCAATGGGTACAGACTTTTAGTTTTGTAAAATGAAAAGGGGTTCTGGAGATGGTTGTACAACAATGTAAATGTACTTAATACCACGAACTATACATTTTTAAATAATGGTAAATTGTTTATGTGTATCTTACCATGATAAAAAAGTTGAAGAGTCCTACCAGATTGTTCCTAAGAGTAATTCGCGGTCCCGTGAGTCTGGGGGAGGCCCGGGAAATATGACCAGATATGTATTTTGTGCAGATGGCAACGTACAAGTGACATCTAAGATCCTGGCAAAAGTCTACCCAAGGGCTCCTCGGCAGGCAGATGGGAAGCTGCGGAGCCGCCCTGTAGCAGCTTCTTGGCTGGATGATGAAGACAGCAGCCTTTTCCGCTAGGGTCAGAGAGCCTCCCAGCATAAGGCAGGGGTTTGGGCTGAGCTGGCAGGGTCACACTTTGTTTGTACATATCCACCAGGCAGGTCTTCCGGTAACATCCTGGATGGGGGCCTTCCTGCAAAATTCCTTGAGCGTGTTCTCATGAACAATAAGCAGAGGACATGCCCTGATGGTAACTCACACAGCAGAGAATCCCCCGGACTACACTGATACTTCCTATTATTTCACTGAGAATGGGACACATGTACAAAGCTACTCACCAGGTGTATATCGGAGGAAGCCCTGCTCAGCGTGGGCAGTTACAGTAAAACCCAGTTACGATATGTCAGACACTCAACTTCAAAAGGATCACTGGTTACTTAGAGGGGACTTTAAAAGGTGGAAAAAACACACTTCAAAGCCAAGAAGACTTCAGTTGGAATCCCCCTTTGCTCCTTCCCAGCTTCAGAACCGTAAGCATGCTGTTCAACTTCTCTAAACTGGTTCTTCATGTAGAAAGTGGCAGGAAGAATGATCCTAAGAGGGCAGAAGCCAGTATTAAGCAAAAGGGTGGTAGCAGGGCCTTGGCACACCGCCTCATGTGCGCTATAGAAGCTCACTACTGGTGAGCTGCGTTCTTGCTCTTACCACACTCTCCGGGGCTTGCGGATACTAACAGGAAGTGAATGGCGAGGGAGAAAACCGTCAAAAAGATTTAGTGCCTTGAGCTTGGGCTGCTGAGTGGATGGTGAGCAGAGAGGGAAAGAGTGGGAACAGAGGCGAGAGGGCACTGGGGGTAGTGGGAGGCACGCGTTCTCCTCCAGCAGCTGAAGGGGAACTGGGGGAGAAGAAAGCTGCACTTCCAGGGAATGTCCCATCAAATACATCTCTGACAGCTCCACGAAGACAGACCTCGCCACCTCCGCACCGGCTTCTGGGAGCCCTCCCCCCAGCAGAAGCATCGGCCTGCAATCAGCAGCCAACACATGCCCGGCTTCATTGTTCGCTGGTGGGCGCTGCCCACTGCTGGGGGGCCCCTGGCCCCGAAGGAAATGTTTTTGTTTGTGTAGCTCGGCCAGACTTCCTATGCTTCTAGGTATACGATTTCCCCCTCCCCTCTTTCCTCACCCCTACCCCCCAGCTAACCAGCCTGCTGTCCATACACTAATGTCTCATAAAGACCTCAGGTGTCCTTTTTGCCCGAAGGAAATCATATCTGCACTTCGGAGGGACGTCTACCACCTGCGGTCACTTTAGTTCTCTCTGGGGACACAACCTGCCACCCGCTTGCAGATGATGGTTCTGTGACTCTTAAAGGCCTGGCTAAGCCAGACAGACCATGCTGAACCACAGCCCAGCAGCATGCAGAGATAAGGAAGGCTGAGGTCAGGGCTTACATCTCCACATTCTTAGCAGAGTGACCTTGATTAACTCAGCTGATTTCTTCCCTGTCACTCCAGTGGGACAGAAACCCAAGTCCAAAGACGAGTGCAGGTAACTCTTCCTTCAGCTCTCACATACAGGAGAAAGAACATAGGTTTGGTGGTGAAGGCAGACTTGGCTTCCAATCCCGGCTCTGCCCCCTACCAGCTGGGTGATGGGCACAAGTAAGCTGTCCTCTCTGAATTGAGAAGACATCTGGCGAAGCACTTAGGAGAAGAGTCCCTGAAGCCAGTCCACTGGGATTTGAGGCTCAGATCTCTCATGTCTTAGCTGTGTGGCCCTGGACAGGTAATTTTACCTCTTTGCCTCAGTTTTTCCATCTGCCAAATGTGTATAATACCATTAACTTAATGGGACTGTTGTGAGGATTCAACATTAATACATATGTGGCACACAGTAATGCCCTCAATAAACATTATCTGTTATTATTTCCTCAACTGTCAAATGGAGGGGGAGTAATAAAAAGGTTCCATTTCTTCCACAGTGAGTGTTGGGAGCAAATGAGCAGACGGTTAAAAAAAAACTCGGCCTGTGTACATATTAACTATGTAAAAGCTGTCAATGCTATCAGTAATAAAAGTACTGACGATGTCTCCTACGGATGGAGAGCACAGCAGAGGGTGATCCAAGCCCTGGCTCTGAGAAAGACTGCCTGCTTTTCCACTTACTAACGTGTGACACGGGGCACAAAGACTCCCATTTCCCCTAGGACTCCATTTCTTCAGCTGTAAAAGAGGGCTGTTAGGAATATACGGGAGAGCACCAACAGCTCGTGGAATAGCAGTGAGCACACAGGAAGTGCTCATCTTCATTCATTCCATAAACACTGACGGCATTTTGGCATTCTCACTACACGCAAGGCCGAGTTCCAGGCCCGGGAACACAACCATGAATGAAACTGACAGAGCAACTCCTATACATGCTCTAGGGAGAGAGGGAAACAAGTAAATAAAACGAACTGTGAGTGACGTAAAGAAAATAAAACACCACCGTGAGATATGGGAGAATCTTATTATTGTCGCTTAACTACAGGCCCATTTGCGTTTGCCTGGACATCTGACTCGGATGGCAGGGGCTCCCCTTCAGTAATAATGATACCTAATTTTTGCAGAGCTCTTTCTCCATGCCAGCCCTGAGCTGACACAGTCTCCGGGCATTAACTCCGTGAATCCTCACAACACTCCGGACATAGTGACACTATTATCTGGCTTTCACAGATAAAAAAAGGGAGGCTCAGACAGATCAAGAATCTGCTCAAGGCCACACAAGTTCCTGGGAGACCTGGATCTGAGCCCCGTGCAGCCGACTCTTGCATTCCAGACCTCCCTTGTTGGTGCTGACAAACGGAAGCAGCTTTTCTTACTAGTGGAGGTGATAAGAACAGCACTGCTCTTACATTAAGGCCTGCTTAGATACATAGTTCATTACTACTCCTCCAGCTCCCCTACAAGTTCAAATGTAATGGGGAGAAAGGAGAAAGGGAATCTAGAGAGGACTGCCACAGAAAAGTGATCTGATCTGTAGCCATCAGCTGCCACATTCTGTAGACAGGCGCAGGACACAAAGTGGAGAGGACAGCAGTGGGGCAGAGAGGACAGAGGAGGAGCGGAGGGGAGAGGAGCCTGTCCTCTGGGGTGCAGCTTTTGTACAGGTGTTGGTGGCACTTTGAACTCTGTCCATTTTCCACTCTTGATTCCTGATAGCACTTTCTTATGTGTTTCAACCAGAACCTATGTGCTGGGAGGGAGCCCCTGTTTCACAAACATGGATCCTAAAGTAGTAGGAGGCACGCCTGAAAAGCTGCAGGCTGGGTGGGAAGCCACACGGTAGAGGAGGAGGCAGGCACCCTAACAGTGCATGGAGGCCCTCGAGGGCCTGGAAGGCGGGAAGAAACAAGGGACTGGAACCCAGCCAGCAGAATGAGCTGCCCCGAGCAAGCAGCGGGTGGCAAGCAGGCGGTGAGAAGGAAAGGCCTGGAAAAGTAGCTGCAGTGGCTCAAATGCAGTATGCGGCTGCCCCAGCTCGAATGAGGTCCTTCAGCCTTCTTCTCTGACTTTTTCCCCCTTTCAGGTCTGCTGAGGGTCTGCTCGTGTGTAGGCTGTGTTAGAAACGGGTGTTTCCTGAAATGCACACATCAGACACACTACTCGGGTACAAGGTCCACAAGGCCCTACAGCAGCTAGTTGAGGAGGCCATAGAGCTGGAAGACAGGCTCCAGGTGGGCAGCCCCATGAGCAATATGAGTGTGACAAGAACCTGGGTTCTAGAAGCAGACAGATTTGATCTGAATAATGACTCCTCTGTTTACTAATCTGTGACCTTGAACAAATTAAACTTTCTGATGCCCCAGTTTCCTTATCTGTATTACACCCATCTCAAAACGGTATTCTCTGCACTGGCAAAAACAATGAGATCAACATGAAGAGATGTACACAAGGCATGGAAAAAAAGAAAAAAGGCAGCTATTCAATCCCATTTATGTAAACTTAAAATATATATATATTTATATACATATATATATATATACTTACAGGTTTGTACACGCATCTTTTACAATTTGGAAGCATATACACCAAACCCCCAAACTTATCAAATTACTTCATGGAAAAATATTTCGGGAACAGTAAAAACTTTTTATTTTTCTGTAGGATTCGAGTTTTTGCAATAAATGTGTACCATTTTTACAATTAAGAGGTGAAGAATTATGTATCTAGAAGTTTAGTTCCAGCATATATAAAGACCTCTTACAACTCAATGAAAGGACAAACAAACTCAATTAAAAAATGGGTAGGGGCACCTGGGTGGCTCAGTAGGTTAAAGCCTCTGCCTTCGGCTCAGGTCATGATCTCAGGGTCCTGGGATCGAGCCCCGAATCGGGCTCTCTGCTCAGCAGGGAGCTGCTTCCCTTCCTCTTTCTCTGCCTGCCTCTCTGCCTACTTGTGATCTCTGTCTGTCAAATGAATAAATAAAATCTTAAAAAAAAAATAGGTAAAGAACTTCAATAGCCATTGTTCTGAAGATATACAAATGCCAAACAAGCCCATGAAAAGACGCTCAGGATCAGCAGTCATGAGGGAAATACAAAGCAAAACCATGACGAGATACCACATCACACTGACTGGGGTGATGGCAGCAACAATGACCTAGAATGACAAGTGTCGGCAAGGGGAGGCAGAAATTAGAGCCCTCATACATTACTGGTGGGCACAGAAGATATGCAGCCTCCATGGAAAAGCTTGGCAGATCCTCAAAAAGTTAAAAAAAAAAAAAAAAAAAGAGCTGTCATATGACCCAGCAACTCCGTTCTTATGGATATACCCAAGAGAATGGAAAGTATGTTTACACAAAAGTGTGTGCAATAACCTTCACATGGCAGCATGATTCCTAACAGCCAAAAAGCGGAAACAACTCAAATGTTCATCAACTTATGAATGGATAAATAAAATGTGGTCTATGCCCCTACAATGGAATATTAGTTGGCAATAAAAAGAACAAAGCACTTACAGATGCTAGAACATGGATGAACGTGAAAGCATTATGCTAAGGGAAAAAAGCCAATCACCAAAGACCAAGTAATGTGTGATTCCATCTCTATGAAACGCTCTCATCAGGGAAACCCACAGAGACAGAAAGCAGATTAGTGGTTGCTTGCAGTAATCCCAAGTGGGGCGGGGTGTTTAGAGGATAAAGCTGTGAGCGACTGCTGGCGGGTACAGAGTTTCTTTTTGGGGTGATGAAAAATGTCCTAAAATTGATTGTGGTGATGGTGGCACAACTCTGAATTTACCAAAAACCACTGAATTGGACAGTTGAAGTGGGTGAATTATATCTCAATAAAGCTGTTTAAGAAGGTCCTATGCCTCTCTGGTTCTTGTCATTTAACGGTGCTCATCTCCTGGACAGAAAGCATTAAGGACAGGAGGCACGCCTGTTTCCACACCTGGGGACCCACAGTACTGATACTGCTCCCGGCAACAGTTCACCATCCCCACACAGGGAAGGTCATAGGAACGCTCTGCGACAACAGCTACTTTGACAGCAACCACTTAAAATCTACCATTCACTCTCTCTGACTTTCCTTCCTCTCTTCATGGGTGTCAGGCCTGTGTCACTGTCCAAAGGCTCCCTCCACTCCTGCTCCGCCTCCCCTTTATCCATCTCAGGAGTTTCTCCCAATTAACCTGCCCCAAAGTAAATGTGGTTATTATCCCATTCTACAGATGGAGGACACTGAGACGCAAAGAACTGAAATAACTAGTGTAAGGTCACATAACTCTCTTTATTGGTTTCCCCGTCACGGTTTTTCTGATGGTAACCTTGGCTCCCCTCCACTTTCCATGCTGCTTCTCCCTAGCTGCACTGCGGCTCCCCGCCCCTGGTTAACTCAACCTGGGGACCATCCTTCTCGCCTTATGAGCTTGCTCTCCCCTGGAAAAACCTGGTCATTATTCATGAGAAACCATGTGTCAGGATATGGTGGGGCAAAAGCACTTGGGAAAGGGAATTCGGGCTAGGCAAACTGTAACACGAACGGGGCTTTTTACTGAAATCTGGTGAAACACCCGGGTCTGAGCCCAAGTAGAATTCTCTCCCATGCTGTCACCTTAGAACAAAGTCTGGGGGGAAGGAGCCTCGCCTGGGCACAAGGTCTATCATCCTGGACGATCCCCGGAGGAAAAGTGGGAGCTGATGAGGGCAACTATCTGACTACTGGGAGGCCTTGCCAAGCAGCTCAGTGGGCTGAGGGTGTTGAGAAGAGCCGAGATCCCTCTGCTCACCAGAAACACAAAGCGAATCTCACACCACAGCCAGGGGTGGTCCTCAGATTTTCTTATTTGGGATATACCTTTTAGGAGGTCTTATTCACCATAATTCATTCAAAGAAACTACTGAATCCTCATTAACAATCAAACTATAGTACTCCTGAGCAACTGAAATTCCAAGATAATTACAACGTCATGACTCAACTCCTCCCACCCCTAAAAATGGGGGAGAAGATAGACAAAAAAATGAACATGAGGTTGGGGAGGGAGTTAGGAAGAGAGAGAGAGTTAAGGACTAAAAGAGCAATCACTAAACAGAAGTAAATATCATTGGTTTTACCTCCAAATAATCAGAAAAAGAATGTTTCCAAGAACTCTTTTAGCAGGAGAATTGGATAATGTCAAATAGTATCAGATAGAGGAATTAAGATCAATTAGGTACCTATGACATGCCAAGCCCCACACTAAGAGCACCATGTTATGATATCCCATTCTCCTCACAATCATAGAAATGATTCACATTTTACAGATAAGGAAGCTAAGGCTTCTAATAATTAAGCAGTGGGCCCATTCCCCAGACTGCTAGGCTCTGGCCGTACATGACAGAGGGGCTCCTTTAATGGACAATCTGCTCAGAACGCCCCTTCAGCCAGGATGACTTTCTCAGGGGTGCACTGCAGGGGGGTCTCCTCCCACGCAATACCCCTCTTCCTTTCTTCACTGGTGGCAGACCTGCACTCTGTCTCTTTCATGGGCATTTCCTCCCATAAACCTCTTACCCATGTGATTCTGTCCCGGCATCTGAGTCTCATAGGACCCAAGCTGACATACCCAGAGTGACAGAAGAGGGATTTGAACCCCAAAGCCCCTGTGCTTTCCTTTATACCTAGAGATTAAGTGGTGGATAAATCAGGTCGCTAAAACCAGTGATCATTCTCAGACCTTCTCTCCCTGGACTCGCAAGCCATGTTGAGCATAGCCAATGATTTTCTCCACTTTAAAATGCTTTGCTTGGTTTCCCGGACCCCTGCCCTCCTAATTCTCTAGCCACTTAGTCTCAGTCTCCTTTGCTGGCTCCTCCTCACTTCCCTGACCCAAAAACCTTGAAGTGGAGCATCAGGGCCACAGCCACCAAACCCCTTCTTTTCATGATCTATATTACACTATAAAATAATCTCACCTAATTTCACAGCCTCCCCTATAGGTTCACCTCTCCCAGATTTCTCTGGCCCATGCCGGTCCTCTGAACTCTAAACTCATAGATCAAACAGCCCACTTGAACCTTCCACTTAGGGATCTTACAGTATCTCAAAATAAACATGTACAAAACCTGTTCTTCGCTTACACCCAACTTGCCCTTCCAAGTCTGCCCTGTCAGTGAGTAGCACTTCCATCCTTCCAGGTGCTCAGACCAAAAACCTTGGTGGCATCTCTGAGTCCTCTCTTTCTAAATTCACAACCAACCCGCCAGCAAATCCTGGCAGCTTTTTCTGTAAAACGCATCCAGAATTCAACGAGCTCTCACCAGCTCCACCACGCCTCAGCTATCCAGGCCATCATCATGCCTGGGTGAAGCTCCTCACTGGACCCTGTTTTCACCCTTTCCGTCCTACAGGAGAATTCTCAAAATAGCAACCGGTATGAGCTTTTCAAAACCTAACTCATATCACGTCACTCCCTAGCTCAAAACCCTCCAGTGACTTCCCATTTCATTCCAAGCAAAAACTAAAATCCTTATAAGGGTCTATAAAACTATGGTGGTGGATTTTATGTGTCAATTTAATTAGGCCACAGGGTGCCCAGATATTTGGTCAAACATTATTCTAGAAGTTTCTATAAGGGTGTTTTGGGATGAATTTAACATTTAAATCAATATACTGAATAGAGCAGTTGGGATCTGAGCAGCCTGGAGGGGTCACTTGGGTGCACTGCCGATGGCTGTCTGGCCCTGAAATGTTCACTTTGCTAAGAAACGCTAAGGCTCCCCGTTCCCTTGTTTCCCAATTACAGTCCCCCTAGGCCTACTGCTTTCTACTCCCAGCAGAACCAGAAGCAAACCTTGAAGAGCCTTATGACACTGTTAGTAAAAGAGAAAAACTGTCAACAACCAACACATTCAACTGTGAACTAGCTAATGCTGTGTGTAAAATGCAACCGCTATGCATCCTTTAAAAAGAATGTGGAGGAATTCTCATCAGAGAGTAATGACACATTGTTAAGTTAAAAAACAAATGCAGAACAGTATATGTAATTTAATCCCTTATCATTACAGGAAAAATGGAGGAGAGAGAGACACGTGTTTGAATCTGCACAGAAAAAAATCTAGAAAATCAAGGTGCTGAGAGTGGTTCCCCATGGAGAGCAGGATGGAGGTATTTTAATTTTTTCTTTAATTCTACTTAAAATAAAATCAGTGCGGACATTGATGAAAAATAACGACAGAGGGGGACAATCAAGGAGGAATGCAACCTCAGCAGGGAATGAGTCAATCACACGTACTATTATTTCTTCAGTGAATTCATGATTCCTTACAGGTTTCTTGAAAGGCAGACATGAGGTCAGCGCTCTCCAACAAGCAGCCTCATTCTACTCTGTGTGGTTTTCTCACTGAAAGTTGGTAAAATGATGAGCCATGGAGTGTGTGTGTGTGTGTGTGTGTGTGCTTGTTTGGGGGCATAATAAAGATGTGAATGAGGTCGGGGAGGAAATATGGCCTGATGGAAAGTATCTCCTACTCAAAATTTTTCAGGGTCCCCACTCACTTCACTCAGTGAAGGCAAAGAGTAATATTCCAGAGAGACCTGCCATCAGGAGACCAGAATGGGGAAAAAGGCAGTAAAAAAAGACCTGAGTTCTAAACCTACTTCTGCAACTTAGTAGCTTTATGACAACAGGTGTTTCACTTCTGTGAATGGGCACAAGTCAAACGGGCATAAGAACAGTCTCCTGACCTCATGGGAGTGTTGTCAGAATTCAGGGAGAAACTATAAGGCATTCAGCACAGCACCCTCATGCACTACCCCTGCACAGCAGATGGTCAATAAACAGTACCCCAAATGTGATTACATAAATAGGAAAGAAAAAGTAGAAGGAAAGATTTCACTGAATCTGAAACATTAACAGGAATGATCAGAGAATCCATCCAGCAGGCTGACTTCTCTAAATGAAAGAACACTGGCCAGAGGAGGAGAAAACAAATCTGTACACACTGCCCGTGGATACAGATAGAAGCGAGTCTCTGGCTCAGTGGTACTGTACCAAGGACAGCCGCCAGGAGAACCTATGCACAGCCAACGGGGCTGTATTCCCAGAGGCTGTGAAGGAGGGCTCCAAGTCTGACCTGTTGTTGATTTAGGATTTGACTTCCCCCTATTTCCCAAAAGGATCAGAGGCAAATTCTAGTAAAAGTCACATTCTCAGCAGATTCATTTAAATAAGAATGTAAGAATCAGAGGACTATAATGAGGATGAGGTCCTAGCCATCATCTGCTGCAACTGCAAATAAAACTTAGCTCTGGGCAGCCAGAGAGAAGCCAGAAAACTTGCAGACTGATCATTAGGCAAAGGAAGAATCAAGATCAATCAGAAAAGGCAAATTCTCCTAGAACTAAACTTGAAATTTTATAATCAGAATCCGATCCTAAGAACACATGCTTCTGGTTCCCTCACACCTCCCAACCTCCTAACAGAAGCTTTAACATATTATTTCCTTCTTCACAGCTTTGTCAATTACCAGCTCTCTGACCCAAAACCAATGCCCCGCTTCTCTGGATCTCAGCTTCCTCATCCTTAAAATGAAGAGTGCTCTTCCCTGTTTATGAAAGAGAATGGAGGAACCTTTGCTAGCATTCACTGGGTGCCAGCTAAGCATCAAAATCTCTGTGTACACTCTCACTGAAATCTCCCAATAACCACAGAAGGCAAGTCCTGTGAATATTCTACCGATGACCTCCCTGAGACTCAGAGAGGTGGGGACAGCTGCCATTGGCATGCAACTAAAAAGTACGACAGGATGAACCCAACTGCAGGCTTCTGCGGTACCAAGGTAGAAATTTAACCAAGATACTTTCCCACTTTCCCCGTCTATGTCAAACACCCACCAGGTCCTGGGATGTAGTCTGTACTCAACACATTAGTTCCCTTCCTCACATCCCCGACTTCCTTTCTCCTAAACTACAATGACATATATCTAGAAAATTAAGTTTACTAAAATGATATCGGTATCTTATATTTACATAGTTTCTTTCCTCTAAGGAGATTATACGACTTAATCTATTTTCTCTACTAATCCCACCAAATCTCCACCTATCATTATGCATTATTTCACTTATTTTGCAAGTAAGAAACTAGAAAGCAACAGGCTGCTAGGGTGACGTGCCCACGGTCATGTGGAAGTCACTGCCAAAACCAAATAAAAACCTTGGTCCTCTTTATGTCTAAATCAGCCTTTATCCTCTCATATGACACAGCCTCTGTAATGAAGAACAGATCAGTCATTTTTTATCTGGAAAACGACCAAACGTATAATTCAGTAAGGGGCCTCATGACCTTACCACCTTGTCAAAGGGAAGTAAGTATATAAAAAATGAGGTTTGCGGGAGCAGACGGTTTCAGTCCGTCAACTTTCTCTTATATTACTCCCATTAACCAACATAAAATAATGTAAAATACAATGTAACAGATCCCCAAGTCTTTGGAAATTTAAGTAAAACTCACTGATCCTTCAAACTTGCATACGATGCACAAAGGCAATCGTTAGGTCCTGCACTCTGCAGAGGAGCACTTGATGTCAACTGGATCCCCGAAGGGAGAACACGATACACAACTGGGCCACTCTCAGAAGAATCCAAGTCAGCAATGAGCATCTAGCAGCATAAATTCATAGCATCCACAGAATTTTAAAGTTCCGGAGGGACGTGGCAGGCCCCTGAGAGCAGTCTCTTCATCTGGTATATAAGGAAACTGAGGCTCAAGGAGGTTAAGTGGTTTTCCTGCAATTTCACAGACAAAAGAACAAGAACTAAAAAAACAAATCTGCTGACTACTACTCACTCCACTTACAAGTCTTACATCTGATGTCCATGAACACACTTAGCGCTTTCCAGAATTACCCATCTAGAAAGACACCGCAAGATCAAGAGCATGTACTCGAGCAACAGAAAGACTAAGGATTCAAATGGTGACTGCCACTTAGAGGCCACGTGATCTTGGGCAGGTCCCTGAATTTCTCTGAATGTCAGTGTTTTCACCTATAAACGGTGGGTAATAGTAAATGCCACAGACAAGCTGCAGATGGCATAAAGAAGGCCACAGCCTGTGAGCTCCGTGAAGACAAACATCAGGTTCATATATCCCCAGCCCCTGGCACAGAGCCTGACACATGATGCATTTGTAAAAATTTACTGAGCAAATTAATGAACTAATCAAGCCAACAGGTACTGGACTTGAACCCAGGGTCTACTTGGTTCTTGAACACTAGGTTCCATTGAGTGATTTCAAAGCAGAGTGTTAAATCTGACTTACAGAATACTCAAAACACAATGGAATAAGAGCCATTTTCCGGCCATATGGCAGGAAAAGTTCAGTGGATTTTCAGTGTTGGGACTGATTATTGTTGCAATCATGAGGCTTTAGAATCAACCAGACCTGGGCTTAGGTCTCAGCTTTAGTGTAAGCTGAGTGACTTCAGAGGATGCTACTTTACCTCTCCGAGCCTAAATTTCCATACCCGCAATAAATGGGGATTGTGCGAGAAGTAAGGTAACACATGTAAAGAAATACAGAATGATGTGCAGCATTAAAAAACTCTTTTACTCTATTTCCCTTCTAGTTAGTTAGAGGCTTCATTCATTCATTTCACTTAGGTCTCGGCTCGAATATCACTTCCTTTCAGGGCACCTGGGTGGCTCAGTCAGCGAAGCGTCAGACTCTTGATCTCAGCTCAGGTCAAGAGATCAAGCCCCACTTCAGGCTTTGGGCTCCACACTCAGCATGGAGCCTGCCTGAGATTCTGTCTGTCTCCTTCTCCCTTCCCTCCACACCCCTCCTCCCCCACTCACAGAAGCTCTCTCTCTCTCTCACTCCCTAAAATAAATAAGTCTTTAAAAAAAAAAAGTCACTTCCTTTCTCAACTTTCCTATCTACATAACCCCCCCATTCCCTATCCCCTTACATCTCTTATTCTTTTTCATAGTCCCTATCATCATAGGACATTACATCATGTATTATTTATCTTTCTGTTTACTGTGTCTATTCAACCAGAAGGTAAGCCCAGGAGGACAGCAGCTTTTTGTTTATTTTGTTTACTGCTATATCTCAGCCACCAGGGAAATGCTGGCATGTAGATAGTGCTTAATAAATATGCGCTGAATGACTAAATGAATTAATTCAATGCTGACCTGGATCTGCTGTCTGGAGGCACTGTGCAGGAAGAGGGGCTTAAAGATAATTGACGACGAGACGACAGGAGGAGAAACTACTTGGGTCGGCTGTGGAATCTTCCCAGGTTTGGAATCTGTGGAGATCCTTACCTCACCTGGGCCATCCCCGTTGACTCCTAACTGTTCTTGTGCCTACTCTGACCCCCCACATTCCACTTATTAGTCCACAGCCAGGGAGACCCCCAAAAAGTCAACATCGGATTGGATCAGATCGCTCTGCTTAAACTCCTCCAGTGGCTTCCTATTTCAATTAGAGTAAAGCCCACACTCCTTACCACAGTCTGAAAAGCCTTTCCTACCACTCTCTCTCCCGCCCTCCCTGAGTTTCAGACACACTGGCTTTCTCATTCTCAAATATGCCAAGGTCTTGTTACTTCTTTTCTAACTTAAAAATAAACATACGTTTTTATTCACTCAAAACTCTAAGTTCTATTTATATAATTAACAATATTCTGTTCTAATGCTTATATTTTTCAGCAGCAAGGACTAATGTAAAAAATAACACCACAAGGAGTGTGAGTTGGAGATCACAAGCGTTGAGGTCTATTCTGATTTGGGGCCTTTGTACTAGCCATTCACTCTGCCTGAAAAGTTCTTCCCCTAGGCCGGCTCTTGCTCACCATTCCATTCAGCAAAAATCTTACCTCTGAGGAGAGTCCTCCCAGGCCAAAGTTGTCCCTCCACCGTCACCCTCATCAAGTTGCTCTGTTGGGTCCCAGTGCCTTTTCTTTCCTCACGGCATTTCATTATCTGGGATGACTCGGCTATTTATGTGTTCTACCTTCTACCAGAAAGCACACTCCGTACAAACAAGGACTTTGCAGGTTTACTGCTGCATTTCCAGCCCCTAGTACATAGCAGGCACTCAGTCAATATTTCCTCAATCTGTACACTGGATCTCAAAAGACATTAGAGTTTGCCAGAATGAAAGTACAGGTAAGGCACACTACTGGCCTACCAGTATCTTGACATGTTGGTTTCCTTCCAAGGACAACTGCCCCATTCCATCAAAATAGGTGAATTTTAACCAAACTTACTTGGGAATGGGTACCCGAATTAGCGTCCCTTCCACTTCTGGGTTCAGATTCATTCCACTTTCTCTTATAGCCTTGATAGCTGCAGCTGTACACTGAAAACCAGATCAAAAGGTAAACAGAATTAGTAAATAATTATTACCAGATGCAAGCCCTCTGTCGATAACTGGCAACCCATCTTGGCAGAACATGGAAACATTTAGTTCTGTTACCAGTAAGATCAGGAAGTTACATTGGTGTAGAGTGCTTTGATCAAGCTGAATAGCAAACTATGTCCACTCCTGGTACCAGTGTACTGCGGGAGGGAAGAAAAGCAAAGAGAAGGAAAAAATAAAAAGAAAACAGCTCTGCTTCTTTGAAAAGATTTCAATGGTTTGAGGCAACACAGATCAAAACCACAATAAATCCTCAAGGGAGGGGGGCTGGTCTGTGCAAAGATTGGTGTAAAGACAGATGAAAGATTTTATACATTAAAAATTCCAGCTGACATTTTACACTCAAAATATACCAGTGCCGATTTGGAATGAGTAAATAAATTTAACTCATTCGCATCTACACTCACACCAACCTCACTCGTGTCTTGGAATGAGCAATGAGTCTCTGCTGGGATGTGCTCTAGGAAAGGCAGTATGGGGTTTGGAGTCAGAAAGATCTCAGTTCAGATCCTAGCTCTGGTAACCATGTGACCTGGGCCAACAATCCTGACCTCTCTGAGCCTCCATGTTGTAATCTGAGACCACAAGGTACCTAGATCTCCCAGAGCATTCAATGAGATAACATGAACAACGCAACCTGCTCTATGCCTAGCACACAGTGACACCCAGGCAAGGAGACTTATCATATAAATTTATTATATAAAAGTAAGAATGCACAAATCCTCCAAACAAGGCTGAGTTGTTGTTATCACTCAGCTGATGCACTGTTGTCCTGCCTGACATCCTTCAGAGTCTTCTCTGACACAGTCTTGCTCTCTACTGGGCTAGGTGGCACAATGGTACATTGATTTTCCAAGGTGTGGGTCACCTCACCTCAGGCAACAATATAACCACATCTGCTATGAAATTCTAAAGGATAAAATAAAGTGCGGGAGAAAGTTACTTTCATTGGCATGACAACGTGGAATTCATGAAAAAAAGGCCTCTGACATTTTCAAAGAATTTCAGGTTTGACAAAACCAATCTACTTCACTTGGATTCACTGGGCCAATTCTTGACCTTGAGTTCTTCCCTAGACTTTGTGGTCTAATGAATGGGATTTACTGTACACCTATTCTACTTTTCTAGGTTTTGTTTTGATTTTTGATCGAGTGCCTATAAAGCTTATCCTTTCATCTTAACATGACCTCAGTTCTACAGGGACATAAAGGTGCTACCCAAAAGTCAAAAAGATAAACCGGAAGTCCACACGTAGATGAAGCATCCCTCTGGGAGGCTGTACACAGAATGTGACAGTGTGACTACTGCTTAAAATAGTAAATTCTTAAAATGGTACCTCTAACCACAAACTACTGGAGCTTGAAGGGATCGCTGACATAATCAAGTACAGTCCCTTCTGTATGTACACAGGGACCCTTCACACATATGCTGTCTTCCCTGAGAGCCGAGAGCAAGGGCGTGAGGACTTTGCCCCCATAATTCCCTTACTGGCAGAGGTTAGGAGGAGATCTGGGCACCTCAACTCTCCATCCAATGACATTACTTTGAATTTTCTTCCAGATCTATCAGCACATTGTATTCAATAATTGAGGCACAGGGAACTGGATTTTTTTTTAAATAGCCAAAAATAGGGGTGCCTGGCTGGCTCAGCCGGTGGAGCATGCGACTCTCATCTCAGTGTTATAAATTCGAGCCCCACACTAGGTACAGAGATTACGTGAAAATAAAATTTAATTAATTAAGTAAGTAAGTAGCCAAAAATAATTTGGAACTGGTCTGGTGTATAAAGAGAATGGTCAAAGTATATAAAAGAGCTGGAGAAAGAAATGAAATTTTCCTTCATTTCTAAAGTTAGCAATAAAGGGAGAATCTCTACTTTAAAGTGTCCTGGTCTCAAGTCTCTGAATCCCCCTCTTCTGAAGCTTCTCGTTCAATGACCAAGAACTCAGCTGTCACATCCCACTGCCACCAACTGCCTTTGGTAATCTGGTCCCCAATCTTTCCATACAAACTTCCCCCACAGGTTTAGGAACACCCACTGCTGCTTCCAAGCTGGGCAGGAGCTATGTATGCCTCAATATGTACACCTTCCCAGTATCATTATAGAGCCAGATACGTGGTAAGCCCTCAGTAAAATCATGTTAAATAAGGAGATTAATGAACTGGCTTAGATCTGTTAGAAAAACCAGCTCCTTACTTTTACTTCATGAATATAATCCCTTCCAAAACTTTGTATTATACTTTACTTGTTCCGTCCTTCCATATATAGAAAAATTGTGAATCAAGAGAGGTTTCATTTGCAAAAAAATCTATTAAAAGAGATAGTTCTTCTAAAATATTCTAAGTATGTAAATTTTCATTTGACATGGTAGGATACAGAAACTTGGGGAATCACAGTTATTTTTCCAACATGACTTCTTAACTACTCACAATTCAGACAAAAAGGCACGTATTTCTACAGCACTTCCATCTCAGCCTGTACCGAAGGGATGCCGACCGTACCCTAGGGAAATGGGCTTTTCTCAAACAGCAACACTGACCGACTGTTTGTAGCTGATTAGAGTACTGTGTGGAGAAAGCTCATCGATCCCATCTAGGGTCAGTCAAGAAAGAGTACTGTGATCAATTAACAATGTCTGCTATTGCTATTCTTAAGTTAATCTAGGTTAAAGGATGAAAGATGATAAAACTTTCCTAGACAGGTGAACAAGAACTTCGACAATGTGGGTTCAAGTCAACTTTGCTAGGGCCATTTTCATTACCAGCCTTCCATTCTCTTTGTATCCCACTGAGTCCCTCCCACAGAAGGTCTATGAAGGCAGGGACCCTGGCTGTCTTAATCACTGAATTCCCAACACTTCAAACAGAACCTAGGAACTCACAGAAACTCAATAAACATTTGCTGAATGACTGTAGGAATGGTGAAAGGAACACAGGCTTTAGTGTCAAACAGACCAGTTTCTAAATCCTGGCTCCATTCTAACAGTGTGAACCTGGGGAAGATATTTAACTTCTCTGGGCCTCATCTATAAGATGGAATAAATAACACCTCATCTTAGCGAGACCCTATGTCGATCACTGAACAAAACACGAGAAAGTAATGCCTGGCAACATAGTAGACACTCAATACACATTAGCCTTCTTCCTTTCACAAGAGCAAGAGTGGAGCCTGTGGAATTTTTTCTTTTTTTTTCATTTGCCTTGTTCAAATCAAGCTGTGGTTTTGACTCCCTTCTTTCCTTTCCCATCATTAACTCTAGCTGCAGGCAAGTTTATGGTAGGCAGCAACTGTGTGTATCATTTATCAAGCAGGACACATGTTAAACAAATGCAACACAGTTTTCTGTCCTCAATGCATCTGAAAAGATTATGCATGTAAATCTGCACCGTGTCACTATGGCACGACACAGAAATGCTCAGGTCTGGAAAGAAAGCCAACCGCATGTGAAACAGAGAGGAATTACATAAACACAAAGGGGATTAGCTCAGCATTTTGAAGCTATGAACTCTATGGACAATTTCTAAACTGGAGGAAGGAAATGTTTAGTTAGAGCTATTTGTTTAATATATACACCAGATGAGATAAAGGAATTCAAAAGACAATGTAACTCACACTTCCTCACTCTGTCCTTGTAAAGAACCTCTCTACTGAGATGATTATGAAGGTTTTTTTTTTTTCAAAACTCACAGAATTTCAACTTAGAGAAATAGCAAAGATGCTTTGGTTGAAAAATGAAGATATACTCCAACTTCCTAAGAAAAAATTAAGCCGTTAATACCTCCTCCTGCCTCATAAGATGCTCTGGTGGCCAATCAGGTGCTTCTTCTGTGAATGCCATTTGCTATTTAATAACAGAAGTGGCTGGCTCTGAAAAGCAATCTGCCTGATGAGGTCTTCAAGCTGTGTAATTAGGAGGCTATTCCCTAAATTGGCCCGCAGTGCCTATGGGATCAGATGAACAAGACAGAAGGCCTCAGCCATTCAGAGGGAGCCAGAAAGGGAAAGAGTTGACAATTCTCTTTTCGTCCATTTCTCTGCTTCTCTGTAACACTAAGAAGAGTGGCCTCCTTCCATCAATCTAATGACAAGTATTCATGCACTTGAGGAGAAGTGACTGAGTGCTTCCATATGCCAGGCACTGTGATAGGTGCCAGACACAACGAACAAGTTAGATAGGATTCCTACATCCCAAGCTTACAATCTAGTGGAAGTGAGATGGAAAATGAAGACGTAAATAAATGCCTAACTGTTAATGATGAGTGCAATGAAGAAAAAGAACTCGCCATGTAAGAGAGGTCAGCATGGACAAACAGGTTAGATTGAGCACATTAGGGAAGGTTTCCCTGAGAAAGTATCATTTAAGGTGTGATCCACAATGAGTAGCAATTAGCCACACAAGCGTGTTCCAAGCAAAGGGAATAGCATATGCAAAGGCCCTGAGCATGCAAAGGGTGTGGTGTGTTGGAGGAACTGAAAGGCCAACGTGTCTAAAGCAGTGTACAGGGATGACAGTGGCATGAGACTACAGAGATTAGAGATTAGAGACAGGCAGGGGTCCCCATCATAATGCAAAGCCTTCTAGGGCACAATAATTTTTTTCTTAAAGATTACATGAAGCCCCTGATAAATTTAAAGCACAGGAATGACATAATCTAATATATACTTTTGAAAGTTCCCTCTGGTTGCAGTATGGAAAACGGAATGGGGGAGTGGTAAGAGCCCCCACCCAAGTGTGCCTGGAACATAAGCTACAGTAGCCCTCTGATTTGAAACAGTTTGTTCATAGCAAGGGCTTTCCCTTACTCACACCTTTAACCCAGTTAGTCAAATCCAACAGCTTCCACTTTGGTCTCTGGAACAGAACTACTAAAAGAGACCATGGGAAGAGGAGGGGACCTCAGATTCCTTTACCTCTTATTAACAGATTAGAAAATGGAGGTCAATTGGAGGGAGAGGTGGGATTGGGCTCCAAGTTCTCCAGATCTCCCAGTCCAGGTCAATTCCTACTGGACCAACAAGGACAAGCCCATTTATCTTCCTCAACTAGACTTCAAATCATAGCCTCAAGGTTGCAATGATCTACTGAGACCCATCTTCAACCCTGGAAGCTCTGCAATTCTACCATGACCAGTCCAATTTGAAAGGAATATGAATTCCAGAAGGTCTGCTCCAAATGGTAATGTGAAGGTCACGAACTGGGGGCCCATAAGCCAAATCTGGCCCATGAATATGTTCTGTCTCATAGTCTTAAAAAAAAAAAAAAAAAAAAGTGAATCATTTATCAATATTTAACAAAGATCTTATGTAAAATTTGAGTTACTAGCTTCTCCTAGAAATAAAAACCTTAATATCGTAACACTGATGGCCAGGTCTACATTTCTGCCTGGTCACAATCAGCATGAGCCAGGCAGAGGCTGCTCCCTTCAAACAGGGCACAGGCATTCTCGTTTACCCCAGTCCCTTCCATTTGGCTAAGTGCCAACCACTGTATCGCCACTACCGTCTTTCTTCGGATGGAGCCTGTTTCAGTATTCAGATTACTTGCCTCGCCTTTTAGTGTTTGAATTGAACAGAAAAGAATTTGGAAACAGGAAGAGAGCTTTTCCTTAAATCCTTAAGTTCCCTTTTTTATGCTTTCTCTCTTGTTTCATCCCAAGCTGGAGGGAATACTTCCTCCTGACTTGACCCACCCTCCTCCACTCCAAAAAAGACCATGAAGAAGAACGCTTTTTGGCAAAACCACCTCACCTCTGGGAAGCTGGCCATATTCACCAAAATCAGTTGTGGAGACTTCATGGAGATCTGGCCAATCTGGTTTAAAGCAAGCTTCCCATCAGCAGTTACCACAGTGATATGATCAAGGGATCCTAGAAGAAAAGTCACAGGGTTTTAGAATTCCGAAGGACTTTAATTAAAAGCCCCATATCTAAGTCCCCACCTAATTCAGATTCAACAAATATTCTGGGGTTCCTTTTCAAAGTGGCAATACCATTCAAGGGGCTTTTGTAGGAGCAGCAGTGTCACATGAGGGAAAGAGCTCGGAAATGTTGACAGAATGAGGACTTCCTTACCAAAAGCCAGGGCGGCCAACCATAAATGGTTCATTCCAAGACACAAAGACAAAGGTGGGGAGAGGTCCTTTTTGACAAATTGGGTTGTCCCAGCAAGCTGTTGTTACAATAATGCACTAGTTTACTATGGCCCAAAGATCTGATTTGAAGTATTCAACCGGATTCAATGTCATTACGAGATAGGAAGTTGTTGATACACTGACTTCAATCTGGAAGAGTCCACTATGTATGATGGTAAAAGTCTCCATGATTCTGAAGACCAGTGATCGGGGTTCAAATACCACCTCTGCCATCTCCTGATTATCTGACACTGGGCAGATCCCCTCAACCTTTCAGCACCTGTTTCCTGAACTCTAAATGGGGCATAAAAATTGTACTTCTCTCATAGTGTTTTTAATGAGGATTCAGTGAAGAGTTTCTGGGAAGCACCTGTAACTGTGTCCTGGCATATACAAACACCCAATAAATGTTAAATTACTTCTTGACTTTCTCTTGAGTATTAACCAAACCAACCTACTTTCAATTTCTCTAATTGAGCCTCAGGACTCTGAGAATACATTTTTCTTTCTATTGAGAATGTCCTTCTCTGTTCAGATAACTCGGGCTCCTTCTTTAACGCTCAGCTGTAACAGCATCCAATCTCAGAAATCTTAACTGGCCAATTACAAATCGGGAGCTTATGAGCTCCCAAGGACCCTATGCACTCTTCTATAATAATCAGTATTTGCTGAACACTTCCTATGAGCAAGACATTGTGCTGAATGCTTTCTATAATTTCTTTGCTTTGGTTATCACAGTTACACTATGAATCATACCACTATTTTTTGGGATGAGAAAACTGAGGACCAAATAGTAACTTCCTCAAGGTCACAACAGCTCTTAATAATGGAGCCTCGTCTAGCTAACTCTACATGGTCTTCACCATTCTGCTTTGCTATATGGTTTTGTCCATGTTGGTTTACTTGTCTCTCCCTTCACATTAGGCTCTAGGCTCTTGGAAAGTGGGAACAATATCTTTTCTTTCTCTGTCTACAGCACCGATTAATCAGCACAGCATAAGTGCTTAATAATGTTCTCGAGTACATGAGTGTGTAAATGGACAAATGAACGGAAAAGTGCGAGAACAAACACGTAGATAAATCTGTATCTAGACAACTATTAAAAGCAATCAACTACCTTGGAGATAGAAATCGCTGGTAGACGGATGGAGGTGTGAAAGGAAAAGTGCCTGCTGGCTCAGATGGTAATGAAAGAGGATATGGAAGAATCTGGCACGGAAAAGACTGGCTAAGTTCAGTTTCACCCAGTCTCTTCACAGCCCCAAGTTCTACAGAGAACGTTACACAAACATAACCCTGAAGAGAAGGAGGCAAAGAGGAAATACCAATGGGAGGCCTTTTGAAAATGGATCTTAACTCAGCCTTCCTGATTTGCCATAAGATCCTTTGCCACAGAACTTGCAACATGGGCTTTTCAGTATGCAGTTGCGGTGGTTCCCGTTCCCTAAATCCATATCGACATAATGCATCAAATCCTTTTCCCTCAATCTGTCCCCAGCGAGAATCTCCCCAGCCTCATTCCTGCCACTCATTTTCTCAGAGGTTAACATTTAACAAATTACACTCCCAACCTCTTTCCAGGCCCATCATCTTTTTAAGTTCAACAAGAGTGGAGCTTGCTGGCTAATTTTAAGTATCACATTTCTCCCTGAGCTCCTCTCAAACTGCTCTCTGGTTTCGGCTGCAGAATGTTAACAGGCCAGAAAGCACAGGGGAGACAAAGCACTTTATCAGTTTCATACCTAAAATAATAAGCAAGTTTAAAATAAACAGTTGGGAGAGATTGAATGGCACGCTCTACTGTCAGCAAAGGCAGAAATGCCCCAGTCCAAAGGTTGACAAATGACGGAATGGTCTTCTGATTTCACAGAGGATCTCGTCTCCCTGAACTCCATGTGTTTCTGCTAGTGTTTACAAATGGAGCTGTGTATTTTTCACTTGGTTTTCTTAAGAACAAGTTCACAAAAGATTTTCTAGTTTCCTTAAGAACAATCCCAACCAAGGTGTGAGTAGAAGCAGCCCAAGCTCCCAGAGACACCTTCAGAGGGGGTCCCAGGCTTGACTCTAGGATGATGACAATTTCCAAAAGGCCAATTTAACAGCAATTGGATTTTTCCTGACTGCCTGCACCATTAGCTGACAACTCACTTCTTCCATCACATCTGCAAACAGTTCTCCTAGACAGTTCTGACATTTCCCACTTAGAAAAGCCACTTTCAGGAAGTTATTAACCCGAACGGAATCTTCCTGGTCAAGCTCAGGGGTACAGAAATGCCTCAGATGGATAGGTCTGCAGCCACTTGGTTCCCAGTAAGGGATAAGAAGGGCCAAATAGGACACATTACAAAAATCGACCAACGATGTCAGTTCTTTGAGATTACATACCTAGAAGTGCTTAGATAGTATAATCCTAATAAAACCCCCATTTTTTGAGAGTGCAATTCTGTGACAATGAAGACAATGCCTATTTTTTGTTCACCACTGTGTACCAGCACAATACTCAGTTCACAGCAGAAAAATATTTGCTGAATGGATGAATAAAGTAGTGTTACCTATGAGCCAGGCACGGTGTTCCAACCATTCCGTATGTTACCTCATTTATTTTAATACACCCCAAAGCTATAAAGTGGGAATTAGATGAGGAAAATCAGGGCCAGAAAAGTAAAGTAACCGCCCATGGTCACCAGTAAGAAATAAAACTAGAATTGAAACCCAGCTCTGCCAAAGCCATGATCTTTATACTATGTCCCTCTGCAAAACACTGGTTCAGCCACTAACCTGGTGAGGTCCTTATATTGACAGTCTTATTGAAATTGTCTTTGAGTGCTTCCATCACGGACTTCATTTCTTCATCCACCTCTTCCAAGCTGATTATATCCTCAACCAAGGCAGCGTTAAGATTCACTCTGGTTTGGAATTGTCCTTTCCCTTTGGCTAGGAAGTCAACAATTAGTGAATAAAAGAACAGCAGCATAAACAGAGACAATAAACAATTAGTGAAGAAGTGTCACTAAGTGCAGAGAAAAATGCCAAGTGTTAAAAAATTGTACATTATCAATGCCATAAAAAAAAAAAGAGCCTACACTGATTGCCCACTACATACCCAGCACTGTGCTAATCACTTCCTGAGATACTGGTGAAGGTACAAGCTTTATAATGAAACACCTCAGGTGAAAATCCTGGCTGTGATGCATACCAGTTTTATGACTTTGGGCAAGTTACTCCACTTTCCTGAGTATCAGGTTCCTTGCCTGTAAAACAGGAATAATACCTATATTGCCAGGTTGCTATGATACAAATTCAGTAATTCAAATACCTAAAAGAGCACTATCCATATAGAAGGCACTCTATAAACGAATTCCTTATTTTCCAGAAAAATAAACAGAAGATGAGGAAGGTAAAGTGACTTGCCTAATGCCACAAGGTCATGAAAAAGTAAAGCCAAGATTTGGTCCCAGATTTGCCTATTTTAAACCCATGAACTTCCCATTAGGTTGTCTCTGAAAAATCTAATTAGAGACACAGAAAATACATTAATTCATTTTAAAATGAATGCTAAGACGGATATGAAAGGATCTGACAGCTGGGACAGACAAAACAAACAACAGTAGTTAACAAACATTAAACACCACCAGTGGTAATAATAATGGCTAATAGTTCAGAAAATCAACAGCAGTGGGGGCTGAATAAAATTCAATTTTATGCCTAAGCCACCATGGTGATTTTTCATATACGTTCTATATATATAGATCACTTCCATGAGTAGAACAAATATTCCTGCCTTTCTTCATGGAAGGTGAGTAAAGAGAAAAAAGAATAAAAATATTAAGTAATACTAGCCTATACTTATTAACTACTCAACACATATTTATTGAGATTCATTCATAACAAATTTTATTAAACATCTACAGTGAGCTAAATCCTGTGATATTTGTACAGCACATTATAATCTGCAATGCGATTTAAAGTACATTCTTCTATTAAAGAGTAAGAGCAGCTCCCAGAGTTAGAAAGAACAGAGATTATTATTGTCCCCCTTGTACAGGGAGATGAGATGAGAAATCTGCAGCACAAATCATTTAAATGTTTCCCCCAAGTACCAACCAGCAAGCAGCAGCAGAGTGATTTTTTAAAGACATGTTACTTGCTTGTGTTACCACCATGCTTGAAACCTTATTGCTCTTAAGTTAACAGAATAATGGCTTAGAATTTTCAGAACTGATGAAAGATGAGAATCTTCAGATTCAGAAATACAGGTTCCAAAGAGGATAATAAAATTCATACCTAGACATTCTATGAGTTCAGAAAACCAAGGACAAAGAGATCCTGAAAACAGCCAAGATAAAAGACAAGTGATCCATAAAGGATCAAAATTCAGAATAACAGCATACTTTCAAAGAACAACAACAGGAGCTAGAAACAATGGAAATGGTATCAGCAACTTCAGATTTTTTTAAACTAAGAATGCACGTTAAAAATTTTAAGTTAAAAATTTTAAGTTATGCCTATCAATATGAGGAATGGATAATATGAATGAAACAGTATACAGCCTTGAGAAAGATCTACAACTATACAGAAGAAAATGATTCTCACAAACATAATGTTGAGCAAAGACGCCAGAATACAGAGTGTGCCGTACAAAAGCCAGATCCAAGAATATACGGTACAAGAGACAAAACTAATCCGTGCCACTAGAAGTCAGAATGATAGTTACCCGCCAGAAGTAGAAGGCAGGAATTTACTAAAGGGAGCATAAAGGGGACTTTTGACATGATAGAAATGTTCTGGTTCTTGAGCTGGGCGCTGACTACACAGGTGTTTCCAGTTTGTGAAAATTATCAAGCTGTTTCCTATGACAGCTATACTTTTCTATGGGCACTTTTTAATTTCTATAAAAACTTAAAAACAGAAATTAAGGGTAACTATTAAAACAATAAGAAATAAGATGCACAACTTCTAACTCAGCAGAAATGAAAAAAAAGAAATAAAGAAATTTGATTAATTTGATAGAAAACAGGGGAAAACAGCAATGAAGAAAACTAAGATAAAGTACAAAATAAAATGATAGATACACAAATACTCAGTAATCACAATAAATATAAACAGACCAAGAATATCACTTAAAAGTTAGAGATTCTCAGTAAGCAGTTTTACAAAAACATGAGATTACAGAAAGTTTAATATATAGGAATAGAAAAATGATAACCCTGTAAAATATTAAGCAAAAGAAGGCTGGTGCAAATATATTAACACCTAAAAATAGATTTTAAGACAAAATGCATTATTAGAAAAATGAAGACCATCTCATAATGACAGTAGAAACAATTCACCAGAAAGATATTACAATTCTGAGCTTAAATATACCCCCATAACACAGCCTCAAAATTAACGGAATGAAAAGGAGAAACTGATGAATCTACAATAATACAAGGACATCCAGAATACCTTTCTTCGTAACTGATAAATTGAGCAAATAGAAAAAAGTCAATGGAAAATATGATGAACAAAATTAGCCAACTCAATCTAATTGTTATATATACAATCCTGTACCCAGCAATAAAAGAATGCACATTCTTCTTAAGCACATGTGAACTTTATACAAAAAGACCATGTTCTAGACCATAAAGCAAATCTCAATAAATATGAAAGAATCTATATCATATAGGACACATTCTCTGATCACAGTGGGATTAAACTAACTCTCCAAAAAGCATATGTTTGAAAAATTATAAACACTTCCAAATAACTCATGGACTACAAAAACACCTAATGAAAATTTAAAATATTTAGAAAAAGACAATAAAAATTATATATACCTAAAACTTCTAGGAGGCACCTGAAGTTGTATTTAGATAGAAGTTTATAGCTGTAGGTGCTTATAAGAAAAGAACAAAGGTTGAAAATTAATGGACTGTCCAGTTCAAAGGATAGAAAAAGAAGGACATGGAAGAAAATAAACAATAAAGGACAGAAATCAATAAAACTAAGAAAAGAGAGATCACCAAAATTAAAAGCTCTTCTTTATAAGGCTTATGAAACCAACAAACTTAAAAGGAAAGTAGACAAATCAATATTAAGAAAGAAAAGGAGGAGACAGTTATCAAAACATTAGAGATTTTAAAAATCTTAAGTGACTATTATGGACAACTTTATGCCAACAACTCTGAAAACTTAAAATAATGAAAAATTTCCTAAAAATATAGAATTTACTAAAACTAACTCAAGAAAAAAAGAGAAAATCTAAGCAGCATCATAATCATTAAAGAAACTGAATCTTCGATTTAAAGTCTACAAAAAAATAAATAAATAAAAATAAAGTCTGTCTACATGCAAGACCAGGTCAGATGATTTCACAGGCACATTCTACCAATCATGTAAAGAACCAATTAATCCTAACCTTATGAGACCATCCACTGAGAGAGACACAGAGACAGAGATGACATACTCCCCAACTCACATTATGAGACTAATATAGTCTTGATATCAAAACCGGACAAGGATAATGCAAGAAAGGTATGCCCATCAATATCAGAGAGTTACATTAAGGCTAATTTCAATTAAAAGTATAGACTCAAAAACCCTAAATTAATATTAGCAAACCAAATCCAACAATGTACATATAGATTACGTATCAAGCAATGTACATACAAATTATGTATCAAAAGCAAGCAGACCTCATACCAAAAAAGCAAAAGTGATTTAACATCAGAAAAAGCCATTGATATTGAGTCACCCCATTAACATATTAAAAAAAAATAGATGATCAACTCAATAAATGCAGTAAAAGCATTTGATAAAAACTTAATACTCATTAATAAAGATTCTTAACAAGACAGGGACAGAAGATCTTTGCTTATAAAAGAAACTACTGAAAAAATAAGCAAACATAATTCTTTCATATACATATATATATATATATATATACACATACATATTTTATTAACATATAATGTATTATTGGCCCCAGGGGTACATGTCTGTGAATCACCAGGTTTACATACTTCACAGCACTCACCATAGCACGTACCCTCCCCAATGTCCATAACCCAACCACCCTCTCCCTTACCCCCTTCCCCCAGCAACCCTCAGTTTGTTTTGTGAGATTAAGAGTCTCTTATGGAACAAACTAATTCTTGATGTTAACATATGAGAAGTGTTCCTGATAGAGTCAGAAATATAATAAGGATGCCTACCTACTATCATCAGTCATGTTTATTCAAATTATATTCAACTTCTTAAGTCAATGCAGTTGGGGAGGGAGAAAGGGAAGGAGAGGAAGAAAAGGTATATGGATTAGAAAGGGAAAAACAAAGTTATCATTATTTACAGATATTATAATTACATAGAAAATCCAGAAGACTATAAAATAGATCTAATACAAGATTTCAAAGGTAGGGAAATTTTTCTAAAACAGAAAAAAAAGGGGTGTCTGGGTGGCTCAGTGGGTTAAAGCCTCTGCCTTCAGCTCAGGTCGCGATCTCAGAGTCCTGGGATCGAGCCCACACTGGGCTCTCTGCTCTGCGGGAAGACTGCTTCTGCCTCTCTCTCTGCCTGCCTCTCTGCCTACTTGTGATCTCTAACTGTCAAATAAATAAATAAAATCTAAAAAAAAAAAATTGTTAAAAAAAAATATAATAGAAAAAAAAGCAGTACTATCCCTAAAGGAAAAAAATGATAAATTGGACATTAAAATCGAAAACTTTTGTTCATCAAAAAACACCATTAAAAGAGTGAAAAGGCAAGCCTACCAGCAATACGTATGCATGACAGAAGTCTTACCTTTAGAACATATTAAAACTCCTACAAATCCATTTTTTTAATGGGCAAGACTGGAAAGAGAATAAACAAAGAGCCAATAAACATAAAAGTGCTCATATCATTATCCATCAAGAAGCTACCAATTAAAACCACAATGGGATATAACTGCACACCCATCAGAATGGCTAGAAATAAAAAGACTGACTATATTCCAAGTGTTCATGAGTATGTGGAGCAAAGAGAAAGCTACAACATTTTTGGTAGGAGTGTACACTGGCACGACCATTTTGGAGAACTGTATGTATAGAAACTGAATACATGTATCTTCGAAGACTCAGACTCCCCCTCTTGCTATATGTATGCCAACAAAAAGGTATGCATACGGACACCAAAATCCACATACAGGCATGTTCACAGTAGCATTTATTTTAGTTGAAAACTGGAAGCAACCCAAATGCCCATCAACTACAGAAAGCATACATAAGTTGTGGTATAAGCATTCACTAGGATACCATAAAGAAAGAAAAATGCACAAACAACTACCATATGCAACAGCAGGGACAAATCTCAGATTGTTACCAAAGGAAGGCAGACATACAAGAAGTCATACTGAGTTCAAAAACGGTGAATCTAATCTACAGTGCTAAAGTCAATAAAATGTTACCCTTTTGAAGGCTGACAACCGAAAGGGACATGCGGGAAGCTTCCAGAGTATGAGTGATGTTCTGTATCTTGATGTGGGTGATGGTTACAAGGCTGTGTTCACTTGATGAGAATTCCCTGAACTGTAACCACTTGCAAGTTAAGCATGTACTTTCCTGCATATATGTTATAACTCAAAAAATTACTTTAAAAATATACATGTGACCAAAATGATGACATCCCAGAAATACACCTGATAAAAGAAATGTATAAAATCTCTATGGAGAAAAACTCACAATATGATTATAAATTTCATATATAAGAGCAGAAGGCCAGAAAGAAGAAAATGAAAAAGTGTGTGCATATGGTGAAGGGAAAGTTTTGTACCACCAGATTCAAGATATTATGACAGTGATTCAAGAATTTAGAAAGGAATTTAGTGTAGGGAAAGAGAATTCAACAAAATTAAGTGCTCAGAAATAAAATACATAAAAGAAACCTGACATGCTACACAGGAGGAAAGAAAGGGCTAATCAGTACATGATATTGACACAACTTACTACCCATTATAGAAGAGAAACTTAAAACTAGATTCCCAACCTCACAATATATTCAGCAATAAATTCCATATGGATTAAAAACCCATGAAAAGTAAAAAAATCTTCAAAATATTTAGAAGAAAATATAGAAGAATAGCTTTAGGACCTTGGATAGGTAAAGACTTATTAAATAAGACACAAAAGTACAAGTGATACAGAAAAGGACTAAAAAATATGACCATATAGAAACTTATGCTCAAGAAAAGATATCATTAAGTAAAAAACAAAGCAGACAGCTATAACACATACAATCGACAAAGGACTCTCATTGCTAACACAGAAAGAATCCAATAAACCTAAAGAAAATGTCAAGCCACTGACTTTTTATTTAAAGAGGCAATCAAAAAAGATAAAAACTGAATATAGCCAATTAAAGTTGAAAAGATGATGCTTAGGCGCTGTCACTAATGCGTGGGATACCGTGTGCACCAGAAGCCCCCCCGTTTCCAGTTCTGCCGTGAACTAAATGTGACCACGGACAAGCATCTTACAAAGGCATCTCGGCTTCCTCATTTGTAAATGGGGAGACCTGTACTTTACCAGATTAACTACAAAAATTTCTTCACTGGATAATTCTAATTCTTTCACTGGATAAAGATCAACTTATCAAACACGAGAATTAAAAAAAAAATTGGCGCAACATACAGATTAAAAGTTGTTGCCACTATCACTGTTAAAAGAATGTAAGTCTTCTAAGTATTAATGCTCTTTCAGCACCTTGTTCATTTTCCTACTAATAGAAAAGGGAAGGTCCATAAGAAATGATAAAAGGAAAGCCAGCAGAAAAAATACTCAGCAGCGTATTTCCAGCCCCATCCTTGGGAACGGACGCCCTGACCCACCACTGCAAAAAAGCAGGTGTGCCTGACAATTTTCTGTCACTCCATTCATTCAACATCTTTTGATCCATACTACGCATCGGGCCCTGTTAGGTACTAAACAAGATACAGACTCTATCCTCATAAAGTCTGGCATAGAAGACATATAACAAATAATAATTAATCTTACAATTAATTGATTAATTTAAGGGCTGTGCTAAGGCCGTCAGAGGTAAAATAACCGTGTGTATGAGTGCACGTAACAAGGGACCTGACCCAGTCTGAGAGGTCAGAGAGGGCTTCCATGAGGAAACGCCATTTGAGCTGAGCCCTGCGGTATATCAAAGTCTCATTCTTGGATGACACAAACCATTAAGATCATCCATCTAAATCCACAGCTCTAATACCTCCTCACCCAACAAACTTCTGGTTTTAATTTTACTTCCAACATAGGTCTTGCTATAAGGAGAAAACACGTTGATCTCTGTCACAAATAGTCTGATTCGCTTGGCACTTACATCTCTAATTCTAAAACTAAAAGAAGGAAATCAGACACTTACTAAGCAATGGTAACATAGTAGGCGGCATGGTAATGACTGAACAGACCTTCAGTTCTACCACTGTCTCTGTTACTGTGATAATCTTTTAAGCTGATCCACTGAACTGAGACACCATCTCCTCATTCTTCCACAAGGGGAGAAATCCAGTACCTGACATCCTTTCCAGCTATGACAGTTCAAGGGCTAAATGTAAGAAAGCGGTGAGGAGGTCATATATCTCTACCTTTGGCTTTCTTGGTAGCAAAATGACGGATTGGTACAGCCGGGGGGGCCACGGATTGCCCACGGTCATTTTGTCTTCCACTCGCTGTCTTCAGTGTCCCTTCTGAAACAGGTCTGGTCCAGGCTGCAAGGGAGTTACAAAAGACAGGGTGGACCAAGCGGAAGCACCTTAAACCCAAGGCCATGACTGAAGACGATCCTTGTGAACATTCACTAAAAAGAGTAAGACAAAAAAGAGATTTAAGTAAAACAGACTGTATTACAACTTCAGAAAGTAATCTGTACCAATTATCAAGCAACCCCTACAAACTGAGCTATGTGCTAGGCAATTTACATATATTATCTCCTCCCAACAGCCATCCCAAGGAAATATGATGAGCCCCATATTACAGGATGAAGAGACTGAGGCTCGCAGAGATTTAAGTAACTTGCCCACAGTCTGTAAGACTCCAAATCACCAGACTCTTTCTACTGTACCAAATGCCTCTTAAGAGTACAGAGGAAACAAATGTGCAACAGCCGAACTCTTTAATGATGCTAATTAAACCCTTACAAGAGAAAAGGCAAAAAATCTTGATAAAGTTATACTATAAGGACAGAGGGCAGAGCATTGAAAGAGGACTTTAAATTAAAAAAAATCATTTCAACAGGCATAAAATGACTGGAAAATTCACACGACAGCATTTAATTAAAATTTTCTTTGGTTCCTTATGCACTGATTACCAATTAGAATGCACTTTACTTTAATGTGAGTCTGAAGCACAGTTGAGGTTTGAGGTCTCCCATGTTACAGAATTGGAGCTCTGGAAAATGCCACCCTCCTCTGTGTTAACACAAGTTACACATTATACATCTAAGGTCTGACCATGAAAAGATGCTGGCGTCTATCTAATGTACAGCTAGCATCTGCCAGGGATCTGGCTATCACTCATTTAAAACCAAGAACAGTTCCCATCAAATACCTGGGAGCTACTATCTTTGAAAATCCATCCTACACCTCATTAAAACACAACAACAACAAAGAAAATCCTATCCTAAATGTTGATGCTGTAGAACTAAATCAGAGCATGTGCTCTGTAGCCAGAAAGACCTGGAATCCAATCCCAGCTCCATCATTGACTAAATGCCCCTGACTCTGCACCTCGATTTCCTCAACTGTAAAGTGGGGATAATTATAGTTATTTCTTTTTTTTTTAAGACTTTATTTATTTATTTGACAGATAGAGAGAAATCACAAGTAGACAGAGAGGCAGGCAGAGAGGAGGAAGCAGGCTCTCCGCTGAGCAGAGAGCCCGATGTGGGGCTCGATCCCAGGACCCGGGGACCGTGATCCGAGCTGAAGGCAGAGGCTTTAACCCACTGAGCGACCAAGGTGCCCAATTAAAGTTATTTCTTAGGGTAGAGAAGAATAAATGAGTTTATGCAAGTAAAATAATCGGCACAGTGGGGCGCCTGGATGCTTTTGGCTCCGGTCGTGGTCCCAGGGTCCTGGCTTCAAGCCCCACACTGGGGACCCCACTCAGCGGGAAGCCTGCTTCTCCCAATCCCCCTGCTTGTGTGCCCTCTCTCCCCGTGTCCCTCTGTCAAAATAAATAAAATCTTTTAAAAAAAAATTGGCACAGTGTTCAGCAGACAGCAGGAGCCCCCAAAAGGGTATCTGTTGATAACTATCACCATTCCTTTCAAAAAGACTTGCACACAAGGGTCAGACACAATTAAGAAAATCTTGCATGTCCTTATACAAGATAGCCTAGTCAGTCAGATCTGGATGTACATTTCAACTTTGGGCAGTTCACTTCACCTATCTGGCCACCACTTTCCTCATCTGCAAAATGAGAAAAATAATCCTGATCTTAAAATGAAACAGTAAGTGTATGGAAAACAGCTAGCACAGTGCCAGGAATACGGTACCTGCTTAATGAATGCTAGCTATCATTATCATTATTTCTTAAAAGAAAAGCAAATGAGCAGAGCAAAGGCAAATAATTTCTCCTGATGGAATTTTTTTTCTCCTGATGGAATTTTTAATAGCCAGGGATGCTAGAGATCAGTGATTAGTATATGAGGTTAGTAAAAACAAATCTGGATTAAAAAATAAGTAAGTATCTTTTCCTCTTCTTTCATTATTATCAATAGCTGCTATTAACTGAAGTCAGGCCCAGGCTGCTTGCTTTACCTGTACATATTTCACTTAATCCTCCCAATAATGCCACAAAAAAAAAAAGTGTAATGATCTCCATTTTACAGATGTAGAAACTGAGGTTCAAAGAGACTGTCACTGTCCAAGGGCATGGAACTAATAGCTCTGCCCTATTTTGGCAAAACTGTTCATAAAATTTGGCTCTGAGTGAGGTTTCTATATCTAGATTTTTCTAATATAGCCAATGCCTAACCCACACTTATATCCAAATATGGCTGTATAATAATGTGGTTTTTTAATTTTTTTTTTTTTTTTAATCTACAGGGTCTCAATTTGGCTGCTCCATTTAAGACAGGTTTCCTGGTGTTCCTGTTGCAGGTCATAATACCAATCCACAAAGCAACAGGAAATCAAAATAGGTTAGAAATAAACAACCTTTGACAGAAAATGCAGCACCCAAAAGCAGACCCAGTACATGTGAACCGGAAGACAACTCTATAAATAAACCACATTGCTGAAATGTTTTAGGCGTAGATTTTAATTGCACAGAAGTCAGGAAATTTCAAAGTGGAAGTTCAATAAAGGCAGTCCCTTGGGTCCTTTACCTTAAGGACATGCATATTAACAATTCGGCACAGAAGAATTAAAGTCGAGGAAAGGAACTGTCACAGGAGCCGCATCCAACAAAATTAACCCATACTCAGAAAAAAATCTGTCATGAAGAACCTGGGCTTTGGACACAGTGTTGAACTGGAATCTGGCACTTATTAACTCTGTGACTTTGGGTAGATCATTTTGCCTCTCTGAGCTAGTCTGCACCCCATTTTTACCATGCTGATATTAATGAGCTTTTAAAGAGATAATTATAACAATAATAACAAAACAATTGCCAACACTTACAGACTTACAAGTATGTGTCAGAAACAATTCCAAGTGCTACACTGCATGCATTAACTCATCTGAACCTCATGATACCACTATGAAATAAGTACTGTCAGTATACCCATTCTACGGATGAAGAAATAAAGACACAGATAAATAATTTGCCCAGGATTAGATTTCAGGCAATCTAGCTTAAATCTGTGCTCTTAACCACTATACTATACTATTAACGTACATGAAACACTCAGAGCAATTACTAACATTATTATTGAAACAGTTGAAGTAATTTTTAAAACTAGTTGAAGCACATACTGTTTTTCCAAAGTTAGGGTGCTCAAAACGACTTTTTTCTGTTTTCCATAGGTATATTTTAATTTTAAAAAGAACTAGATGAGGGATACAAAGCCCACTGTCCATTGTCCCAGCAACCTCTCCAAATTTGGCTGTATATTAGCTTACAATATACACATTTTTAATATTCTCACATTTCTCACGTGTATTATCTGATAACTATTTGTAATTACCACCCACACTTTGCACATAAGCACACTGATTTTTCATTTCCTAGAATGTTCCTTCTGCTTCAAGCTCTTCAAACATACGGCTAAAGTTGAATCTGCTTAGAATGATCTTCCCCTGCCTCTTTACTGAACTACCTCCCAGATTTCTTTCAGATTTCAGCTTAAGCATCGCTTTCTCAGAGGATGCCTTCTCTGGCCATCTCCTCCAACCCAACTAGATCAAATGTCCTGTAGCCCATTTTTGTTAACACCTTACTCTTCTTCATAGCACTTAAACAAAATTAGCTAATATTTGCGTAGTTATCTGATCATTGCCTAATTCCCTCCACAAGACTATAACCATCACAAGGACTGATCTATGGTTGTCTTGCTCACTGCCATACCTCTAGGACCTAGCACAGTCCCTAAACACAGAAGACACTGAATACAAGTGATGAATACATGAATGAAAGTCTAGAAAGAGTAAGTCCTTGCCCAAGGTCACAATTATGGTTCAAGATTTGGAATCTAAGGCTCAGACTGAAGGTCCTGGGGTCTGCTTCTCCACGGTGCTTCGATGATCTCTTGGTTTGCCAGATTTTCCACATATAGGAGAGTATGTTCTCTAAATTCAGGGCCATGTAAAGGTGTTTATAGCAACTGACTACATAGATACTATACTATTCATAGTATCACAACTGTAATATAGAATCATGTCCCTGACATAGCCGAAGGAGGATAAGACACTTTAACAGGTAGAGAAAGAGCTTTAGCCTAAGAGCTAGAAGGTATGAATCCCAATATTTCTACTTCCTCTCTCCTGCCAACCATCTTCTATTGATTCATAACCACCTGTACTCAAAAAGCATTTGTGCCAGCTCTACGACCAACATATGACTTCTGTCAAATCATTTCTCCCACCTAGGTTGTGTTTCCTCAACTGTAAAATGAAAGGTCAGACCAGATTCTGGGTAGCGCAAAGGAGTGTAGTCAATGGAAAACAGCACCTAAGTTAGACAAGACCTGGAAGAGAGTCTTGGTTCTAACACTTCCTCAATATGTAACTTGCATTAGAGCGAACTCTCTGGACCTCAAATTCATCTGTAAAAAGGTAGATGACAATACTATTTGTCAGGGTTACCAGGACGACAGAATGAGATAAGGGCTGCAGAAACATTTTGTAACTAGAGAACAGATACTGAAATGGTAACTGCTCGCCGAGGGAAGACACAGAGTAATGGTTAAAAGTTGAGGCTTTAGGGGCGCCTGGGTGGCTCAGTGGGTTAAGCCGCTGCCTTCGGCTCAGGTCATGATCTCAGGGTCCTGGGATCGAGTCCCGCATCGGGCTCTCTGCTCAGCAGGGAGCCTGCTTCCCTCCCTCTCTCTCTCTCTCTCTCTGCCTGCCTCTCTGTCTACTTGTGATCTCTGTCAAATAAATAAATAAAATATTAAAAAAAAAAAAGTTGAGGCTTTAGGGGCGCCTGGGTGGCTCAGTGAGTTGGGGCCTCTGCCTTCCGCTCGGGTCATGATCCCAGGGTTCTGGGATCGAGCCCCGCATCGGGCTCTCTGCTCAGCGGGGAGGCTGCTTCCTCCTCTCTCCCTACTTGTGATCTCTGTCTGCCCAATAAATAAATAAAAATCTTAAAAAAATAAAATAAAATAAAAGTTGAGGCTTTGTACTTTAAGCTCTGTCACTTAATAGCCGCACATCCCTGGTAGTTATTTCCCTGAGCTTCCATTTCTTCATCATGGGGCGAGGGAGGGGGTGGAATAATACCTGCTACCCTGGGAAGATTAAATGCTCCTGCCAAATAGTGGGCTAGTAAGTAGTGGCTACTATTGAGTGAGCTCCCTCCCCCTCCGCCATCCTCGAAGTCCCTAGCTGATGGGCCAAGCCCCGCCCCCACCCCATGAAACTCTCTGGGAAGCGACAGGTCCCGCCCCCAACCTTAAAGGTCAAGGCGGACTCGAATAGAACCGGTCAGGGGACAGCGATCAGACCCCCAAAGTCCCCAGAAATCTTTGAGTAGAAGTCTCTGGCACCCAGACCCAGCGCGCGCTTCGAGGCTGTGCAGACGCCACTCACCAGCTATCGCCCAGGTTACTAGGAAAAGACCTACGCGACCCCGGTGACGGCAGCGGCGCGGGCGCCATGACGTCATGGGGCGGCGCGGCGGCGCAGACGTAGCGCGTCACCGACGGCCTGGCAGCGGGCGGCGGTGAGGCGTACGCGCTTGGAGGGCCGTCGGGCCGCGGAGTCGGGATCTGCTTCTGGGGCATGAGCGGAGGGGACGACGCCGAGGCCACGAGGTGAGTCCGGCCGCGATGCGCCCCTGCAGCCCAGCGTCGGCCCCGCGAGGGGCTCGCAGAGGAGACTGCCCTAGCAAGACTGCTTCTCAGGCCCCGCCCCGGATTGTCCCGCCGCTAGCCCGGAAATAACAATCGGAGAAATGACCCATCGCGTCTGGGAATTCGCGGCCAGGAATCGGGAAGCCGGGATTCCAGGCTTGACCCTGCCGTTACCGTTAGCTTTAGGAACGAGTGGCTTTGGTTCTCTGGACTTCAGTTTCCCCGTATGATTTTTCCTGCCTTCCAGGTTGTTGCAGGTCAGCTGCGAAAATAGATTACAGCGTTTTGTGAGCTCTCTTAATACAGGGGGTTGTCGCCATTGCAAACCCAAGAGATTTTGATAGTCGCATGCCATCTTGATCTCATTACACTTTATCGTTCCTCAAAAGGCCCCGTGCTGAGCTGTCACAGATACTGTCTCATTTAAGCTTAATGACCCACGAGTTAGGGATAATCGTACCCATTCTAGAAAGGAAGAAGAAACGGAGGCTCCAAGTGGAGCCTCATTCATTCATTCAGTAAATATTGAGCACCAGCCACGAGCCAGGCAGTATACTAAGTGTTGGGGATAGAACTATGATCAGGATAGGCAGGGCCCTGCCATGTAGAAGCTTACATTCTAGTGAGGGAAATAGAAAATGGAATAGGAAATAGTATTGAATTGGCATTACATGTAAAGGAAATTACATGGCTTTGATACAAACTAACAAGGAGCTCAACCCTTAGGGAATGCTTTTCTGAGAAGACATTTATTAAGCCATGCAATAACTGGGTACAAAAGCCAGAATTTGAATATAGATCTTTTGGTCCCATATCCTGTACTCTTGCCACTAAAACGTGGTACCTTCCGGTGATATTAGGTAGTTGTTGGTATTGCCTTTTTCAGACATGAGAAAATCAGGAGGTTCTATCATTGAAGCCTCATCTGAAATGTCATGTTCTGTAGAAAGGCCTTCCCTCTCCACTAATCCTGAAGTAGTCCAACCCCTATCTTGCTGTCAAATTACCTTGCTTAATTGTGTTTGCAGCTGTCAGTAATTACATCTTGCTGATTTATTTTCGTTTTCTTTTGTCCCACCCCTCTTCCAAATACAAGCATCCCTAGTGGGGACCTTGTCTGTTCACTGCTTTGTCTCCAGTGTCCAGACAATGCCTAGAAATAGGAGCTCGTTTTTTTTTTGTTTGTTTGTTTATTAAATGAATGAGTGATCTGTAGGAAAATTGGAGGAAAGGAAAGCAGGGAGAAGACAAAGTGTTTTTCCTCCTCTGTTTCCACTCCTGAGATTCTGTTTCTGTGTGTTTCACCTTTTCTCTCAGGAGGTAAGAGCAAGATCTATAGCTTATTCGTTTCTCTATTCAGCACATAGCCCTGGGCTTAGAAATTAGCAGTTGCTTATCAATGCATTGCTGAACAGATTGAGCATGGGAGTGAGAGAGAAAGAAAAATACCCTCACACGTGGGGCTAGAAAACTTGTTCAACGAACAGTTACTTAGGGCCCACCGTGTGCCAGACTTCATAGGCTCTGCTGAGGTGAATAAGAGATAATGACATGTTCAGTATATGTCACCTGTTGTTTTTAGGACACAGTTCCTACAGCACTGACCTCTGAGGCACATCTGCTTACATGACACATGGTTCGTATGTGTATTCTAGTTCTGAAGTCTGGCACAACCTGCCGTCTTCCCAGCTCTTTTTTCTTTCTCTACCACATTATACATTTGTTAAAGCTTTATTTTACATCTGTCATCTCAGTTTTAGCCCTCTCAGCAACCTTAAGTTACAAGCAGGGCAAGGTTTAGTATGTAGAGATGAGGAAACAAACTTAGAGAGAAGTGACGTCCAGTGGAAATGCCAAAATTTGAAACCAGGTCTTCTTGACCCCCAGGTTTTTTCCAATGCCTCTACCATCATAACCCTCATCCTCCCTTTTTGGTTGTGAGAGGAGTCATTTCGGGATGAAAGACTAGTAATAATTTAAACTAACTTTACTTGAAAGCTTCTTGGGTGTGATGCAGCATTCTTAACGCTTTGGGTGTGTTAACTCAGTAAATCCACACAACTTTTATTAGGTGTTGTTCCATTTCAGAGATGTGGAAACAGGTAGAGACTGGCAGAGTAACTTGAGCAAGGTCACACAGCTAGTAAAGGGGGCCACTGGAATGACGAAGGAGGAGTTAGTGTGTTCTTCTGAGTCTCTCCCGTAATACTAAACGTGATGCTAGTGAACATTTATTGGTTGCTGGCTGCTGTTAGATGCAGCGTTTAATGATTTTAAATGCACTGTCTCTGATCTTCACAGCAGCCCTGTAAGATAAGTACTGTCCTCGCCATTCCTCGTATGTATGAAGAAATGGAGGCCTAGAATGTTCAACTTATTCACTAAGTCACACAACCCGCTTTCAAACCGACTTCTAACTCCAAAATCTACAGCTGTAAATTTCCTGGATGGCCTCTTCCATGAGGAAGACATGTATGCTGCTCTTTGACACCCATCTCCTTTTGTGCCATTAACACTCTTCTTTCTGGTGATTTCCAAGACTTATTTTGGGGTGATGGTTTTTAAACTGGAGTATCATGTAGTAATAGAAAAGAGACTTTGGCCTCCTGCCCAGTCTGCCTCTGGCTTCAGAAGAGAAAAACTAGTTTCTGCACACAGAACCCCGCCCCTTTCACCTTAAATGGAAGCTTTTGCACTCTGGCTGCCAGAGGAGCTGTCCCAAGGGAACTGGTGCTGGGGCCCTGGTTGTGGAATGACCGGGGCCTTTGAAGAACTGGCCAAAGCTTGCCCTCCTTGAATATGTTTGTTGAATTGAATTTGAAGCCTCATGTTCACACAGTGTTGCTCCTCTCCTGCCTGAATGTTCACATTTCCTTTAGTTTTTCATAGAGATTGATGGAAGCAGAAACCAAAACTCTTCCCCTGGAGAACGCGTCCATCCTTTCAGAGGGTTCCCTGCAGGAAGGGCACCGGTTATGGATTGGCAACCTGGACCCCAAGATCACAGAGTGAGTCTGAGTCATCTTAAATCATTCCCTACCACACTGGGATGTTTGCACTGATAACGTTCAGAAGAATTTTCAAGAGATTCAGGAGATATTTTGGCCCTTTTGTTTATGTTTTAATTATCTTTGAAGGGTATGTGCTTTTGTTATTAACCTGTTATGCTCACATTTTTCTCACATTTGAACTCTTCTGCAAGAACATAGGCTTGGTTATGGTTTAAAACACATAACCTCTTTTTTTCTGTTGGCCAAAAATGTTTTCCCGTTTTCACCAATTTGAATCCTTGTACCCAGTGACTATAGCACATTATTTTCTAGAATCAGCCCATGGCATACTCTTCTTCCTCAAAATGAAGGAACAAGCGGGAGAAGTCTCTATACCTTCACAAACAGGCAGAGGGTACCACTCGATTGTAATTCATGTGAAGGAGCCATGGAACCACAGAAGGTCAGAGCTGGAAGGCATCTTAAAGATCACATCAGTCCCTTTGGTTTTCATTCAGTCATTATGATACGAGTACTTGTTGTGTGCCAAGTGCCATGCTAGGCAATGCTCAGACGTTTTAAATCTGAGGAACCTTGTCTTAAAGTAACCAGAACCTGTTTTTAAAATAAAAACTCAGAGCTGCTCTGATTAAAGATTGGGGAGAGGTCCACCCAAAGCCTGTTGGCAACCGCTACTCTTTCTTTGGTGCTAAGTTAGTGGACTCCATGGAGCACACTTGAAAACCTCTGATATGATCCAGCTCTCTTATCCTACAATAAAGGAAACTGGGTCCTAAGACATGGAAGTACCTTATCCAGGATAACAAAAGCAGTTAAATTGTCCTGACTCCCCACTCTTTGTACTCTGGCCATTATAATGGAAAGCAGTTCCTTAGCAGAGTGAATTAAGGGGTTTTTTCCTTCTCCCTGTTGCTCAGTAGATACCGGGCTATGGTTGGTGGCAGGATGGTTAAGGAGTGAGTAGATCGGGCTCTGAGGGATCAGTGCTTAGAGCAAACCTGGAGAATGCCATCAATCCTAGAAGTGACCCCCTTTGGAATAGTGTTAAAGGTAGGGTGAGGGGAAACAAGAGAATCCACTTATTTGACTCTAGGATGAGAAGAGGTATATAGAGGGTTGGGATTGGGAGAAGGAAGGGGATGTGGACTAATGGGTCAGGATCATAACAAAGTTTAGTTCTTTAATTCTGCTCAAGTTCAGATCAGCTAAATATAGATAACTTTGGGTGCCTCTAGGAATTATGATGCCATTTAAGATACGTTGTCCCCATGTTATGTTACCTTGGTCACTGGGGCTCTGGCATGTGAACTGTGCATTTATTTTGGTTCTCTTTATGGTTCATGGCTTTGAGGATGAACGTGTGAATCAGCCAAGCCTCTCAATCATGTCTGTTGATGAGAGAAGCTGTTTCCATCATCTAAAACCCAAGCTGTGAAAGGGTGCTCCCCAGGTGTTTTCTATTCCAACCTCTGCTCGTCTGAATGGGAATCTGGGGCGTGGAAACACTGTTCATTGTTTGGGCTGCAGTTCACCATACTGAGGCTTGTTCTGATTGTGTCCTGTTGCTTGATAGGGAGGTTCAAATGGGCATCTGCCACCTCAGTTTGTGTCATAAATGAATGTTTTCTTCAGTTAGAGCATTTTCAGGAATATTGAAACAAAACTTTCCTACTGGTATCTCTGCCCTCTTTATGTCAAGGCGAAGGTGGGCATAACGTGCTGAACTGCACATCATGGCTTCTCAGGGTCTACCTGTGGCTTCCCCACCTCTGTGTCATCTGCAATTTTGTTCACTGTTTTTCTTCTCTGGATTCCTTATGTTAAAACATCTTCTCTGCCAAACAAACTGATTTGTTAAATAGTAATAAATTTCTTTTTTAAAGATACAGCTACCAGGGGCGCCTGGGTGGCTCAGTGGGTAAAGCCTCTGCCTTCGGCTCAGGTCATGATCCCAGGGTTCTGGGATCAAGCCCCGCATCGGGCTCTCTGCTCAGCGGGGAGCCTGCTTCCCTTCCTCTCTCTCTGCCTGCCGCTCTGCCTACTTGTGATCTCTTGTCTGTCAAAAAAATAAATAAAATCTTAAAAAAAAAAGAGAGGAAAAAAAAGATACAGCTACCAGTCATAGCTATGGTTAGCATGAAATACTTATTCATGTTGATTTGTGTTTGTTATTTTGTGGTTGCAGTATTCACCATCTCATGGCCGTGCTAGCTGCCAAGAATACCTGTACGACCAAATAGGTCTTAGAGGTTTAGCTTTAAGGGAGTAATGATGTATTATTCGTGGAGGTAGCAGATCCCAAACCCATGTTCTTTTTACCCTATTCTGATTCCTCCCAATTATATTACACTTCATATTTCTAACCTATAAGGTGAGAATGTTCAACTAATGATCTGCACATTTCTTCTAGCTCTGGTACTATATTAGTTCCTCTTATTTAAACTCATAACATTGTTGTGAGTCAAGTAGAAGAGATAATATTTTCCTTGTATTTATTTATTTATTTTTAGGTAGGCTCCATACCCATCATGGAGCTCAATGCAAGACTTGAACTCACGACCCTGAGATCAAGACTTGAGATTAAGAGTCAGACACACTTAAGCAACTGAGCCACCCAGGTGCCCCTTTCCCTGTTCTTTGGGACAGGAAGAGTTAAGTAGGTTGACTTAGTATGCTGAAAAGTAGTTAATGATGGGACTAACTCCTGTTACCTAATTTAGTGCTCTTTGCGCAGATATTCTAATAGTCCACATAACAGAAAAATCATAACCTAAAGTATCCTATTTGAAATTTTAAAATGTAATGAATACTGTTAGGCTGAAAATAAATTTTAAAAAATTAAAAAAAAAATTCACAAAAAGAAAAAAAATAAATAAAATGAAATTTTAAAATCTAAGGACTTCTTTTTTAAATTGCTGTGGGACCCAGTCTAACCATAGGGTAAAAACAGTACCTCCATATACCGTTGCTAGTGCCTGCAGCAGAGAAGCCAAAAAAGTTAATGTCCTTAGACATTGTCTGTTTTCCACACTGTGGCTTCCTCTGAAAGGATTAATGCTGGCTCTCTTTTTTAAACATTAAATGTGCTGTATGGAAAGCCAAATTGGTAGCCACTGCACAGCTCATAAGGAGAAATGAAGAGCAAGGGGTGCCTGGGTGGCTCAGTGGGTTAAGCCTCTGCCTTCGGCTCAGGTCATGATCTCAGGGTCCTGGGATCCAACCCTGCATTGGGCTCTCTGCTCAGCGGGGAGCCTGCTTCCTCATCTCTCTCTCTGCCTGCCTCTCTGCCTACTTGTGATCTCTCTCTCTCTCTCTCTCTCGCTGTGTTAATTAAATAAAAATCTTTAAAAAAAAAAAAAAATGAAGAGCAAAGCCAGCAGAGATTCTAAAAGATGGGACATTCTAAGTAGAGGGTATAAGTAGAAGTAAGAAAGAGTGGGTGAGCAGAATATCAGGAGGACCTTTTTGACTAAAGGAGAGGTTGAATACTAAGTGGTAGTGAAAACAGTAATTGGGTAGATAGAATACTATCAGATTAAGACAGGGTCTTTAAAATTTACTCAGACAAGAAATTTGAATTTATTGTGGAAGAGACTTGCTGTGGGTGTTTAACAGGATACTGACAACGTGAAAGTGCTGTTTTAGTGGGGAAATGAGACATCAGTATGTAGAGTGGGTTGGAGGATCAAAGACTAACAATGAACATTAGCTAGAAGAGACTGCCAGAAACTAGGCCTGTCTATCATCTAGGTAGAGACAATGAACTTGGAAGTCCGTCTAAGAGATGGTGTAAGAGATGAAGGACATGATTGAAGAACAGAGAATTGAGGATGACCCTGATGTTTCTTGCCTGAGAAATGGAGAATCGTGTCGACACTGACCGGTGGAAGAGCTGGAAAGGGCATCTGTTTGTGGAGGGAGGTGGTCAGTGTGGGTTATACAAAGTAAATTTAAAGAAAGTGGAGAGCCATCCAGGGGGAAATGTCCTTCTGAGGTCGAGTTTCAGAGATGACTAGAGCATGTGCATGGATGTGGGAGAACAGTGTGTTTACCCCCAAAGAAACCCTGGCTTTCTCTGCCTTTTCCTTATTTTTCCTTTATGATTCATACTTCTTTTAATGCCTTGGTTTGTATGAATCAGCCTTTACTGTTTGCTACTTAAATTTGAAACCCAGTAACACTATTTAATAACATATAGAACAGAAAACATAAAGACCTAGCAAATAATAATTTCTGTAAGTTTATAAAATTTTTTTTTGCTAAAATTATGCATTTAAAACAGTCCTAACTGTCATTTCATTGACTTCCCATTGCGTACCATCAAACTGAAATTCCCTCACTAAGGACACCAGCATCCTTCACAACCTGTCCCCTGCCTGTCTTTCAGCCTCATTGCTGAACTGCCCTACCCCCACTCTTTTCCAATGGAGCAGACTCTTTTTCACCTTTATGTCTTTGTACCTGATATTCACTAATAACCATTCCCCCTGCACAATTGGGCCTTTCATCTGTGTGCTCATGTACATACCTCTGTGTGCAAATATCATAGTGTTTTGCAATTTTTTGATTGCATACATCTCTCCTCTAACCAGGATGTGAGGTCCTTGAAGGCAGGGTTCTAGTTGTTCAAGTGCCTAAAACAGTTTTTGACAAGTAGTAGGTGTCTATTTTAACATCTGTGTAAATTAATTACTTCTGTGCCATTAGGCAGGAAGGCCATTTTCAAGACCCAATACGGAAAGCACTAAGTTGCAGAAATATATTGGGACTGGTGTACTAGCTCCTGAAGCCACAGGGCCCACGTTTCATTAAGCGAAGCAAGGCTCTGATGAGTAGTGAGCCCTCCCATACTTCAGCAACAGATGAAAGTGCTTGCAGATGTGAAAGCAAGATTCTTCAGGCTTTTTTCACTATCAGAGCTTGCAGTCCTCATCTCCAGGAAGCAAAATAGTAAACATTTCATTCCTTTTGTTTCGGTGTTCCGATAATTTCAAGAAATTATCAAACAAGGAAAGAAATCCTGGAGAAGTTGAAAGACACAGTCCTAAGCAGATGTTCCTGGAATCTTAAGGTCGCACTCTTCGGGCAAAATGTATTTGTTAGCTTTTCAAAGAATAATCTGTCGGCATTTTTTTTTTTCTGAGTAAATTAAAATTCATTTCCTAGGAAATGCCGATCGCCTTACCTTCCTGCTATTAAGCAGAATGGAGCTGATGAAAAGATGACCAGCCCACAGTAGCCCTTAGATTGATTTTTAGAAAAATGGGTTTGACCCACCATTCATGGCAACTAACACATGGGCATAGTAAGTGGCAGATGTAGCTGTGAGTTAAAGACCCAGGGGAGGGGCGCCTGGCCAGCTTAGTCAGTGGAGTGTGCAACTCTTGATGGCAGGGTCATGAGTTCGAGCCCTAAATTGGATGTAGAGATTAATTAATTAATTAGGACATAGAGATTAATTAATTAGACACCCAGGGGAGACTCTTCCAGCCCATCTGTCTGCATTTGCGAGGTTCACCTTTACTGTATGCCTAATCAAAAATCAAGTAAAACCAGAAATTTGCACTTGAGGTATCTCTCTTTCCCCTGAAGGATCACCTCCTACATCCTCACTAGCAGCCAAAGTCTCCTGATGGGAGTTGAGAATTTAAAATATAGGGGGTTACAGTTGTTTTCCCTTTCAAAACTGGTCTAAAGACCAGATTAATGTCCACAGTATGCCTTGGGATCCTTGTATCCTGCCCCAGTGCAAGACCTGTATTATGTCTTCCTTGCTCCACTGTCAGGCACCTGATCCAGGATAATGGGCTTGCTTGTTGACGTGCATTTGTATGAGATTTAATATATATAGCTTATGATCCACTTCATATCTTTCTGCCTCCCAAAGGAGATTCTTACTCAAGAATAAAATCTTGATGAGTTTCTCCTAGAAAACAATGTGAATATAAATGTGGCTGTAACGACAGCTTTACTGACTCCCTGTGGGGTAGAATTCCCAGTAATAACAGATTTAGCATGTGGGCTGATACCTTTTTAGTATCACAGGGACAGCATTGTTTAGAGAAAGCCTTGACTCCATTTGAATAGTGTGGAGGATGCCAGGAGGAAGGCCAAAGGAAAAGGAAACGGGAGAGCTGTTGGTTTGTCTCACCCTTACATCAGATGACAGGAAGTCGGAATTGAGATTGGCCACAGCAACCTGTTAAGGCCACATCTGTTTGAATAACTTAGAAGCTCTATAGAAACCAAATAAGTTTTAGAGAAAGGAATCCAAGAGAGGATGAGGGGCGGAATGGCAAATAAGAGCTAGGGGTGAACCTCCTGCCTGGAAAAAAATTCTTCCTGGGCCATCCCTTTTCTTTAATCAATCGTGCTCCAAAGTGTAAGCTGTGTTAAAGCAACTGAAGTGGCTTAGTTACCCACAACTGGGTGATTTATAGGACTGGCCAGGTTCCCCTGCCCTCCAGGAGACCAGCCTCCAGCACATTGTGGTTCCACATTGTCCCTAACGTTCGGTCACATCAGGGATCGAAACTCACAGGCACTTACGGAAAGGCACTAGCTGTGGTTTGGTTTTTGGCAGAGCTTAACACAAGTGCAATTCGGAGCTAATGATTAATTATGGTATGTATTACAGAAGTCCTCCAGAGTTGTTTTTCTGTTTGTGTGAGTGTGTATGTGTTTACTACTTTATGTATTTTTGAAATAGGGTAGGTTTTGGCATTTGGAGTGTGGGTCTATGTTCCTGATGGAGTTGTAGTTATGCACAAATACTAGTTCATTGCCAAGAAATTTAAAAAAAAAAAAATCAACACTGTCTTTTGAGCTTTTCTCCAAAAGAAAAGCACATGGTGCTTGTGGGCCAGACAGCTGTTTGTTAGGTGTGGCTTTTTGTTTGGTATTTTTGTGCTGGACAGACGCATAGCCATGACAGTTCGAGTTCCCATTCCAAAGAGAGCCAAACATGTCTGTTTGCCAAATAAACTAACGCAGCAGTTTGGAAAAAGGCAGGGGGCTGGGGTGTGAGATTTCCCCCCACCCAGGGTAAAGTATCTCCTGCTTTTATCTCACGCTTGAGCCCGAGTGGCTATCCCAGTGCCCAGAGTGTGCTCACGGGCTGTGATTTCTTTGCAGATACCACCTCCTCAAGCTCCTCCAGAAGTTCGGCACGGTCAAGCAGTTCGACTTCCTCTTCCACAAGTCAGGTGCATTGGAGGGGCAGCCCCGTGGGTACTGTTTCGTGAACTTTGAAACAAAGCAGGTAATGGAACCTCTCCCCTTTCATGGTGTTTCTTATACTCCCCCACTTCTTGCTGAATCTCTCTCGACTGCTCAGAATAGCAGTGCCTTGCGGGCAGGAGCCGGGTCAGGTTCCTCTCTGTGTGCCTTGCTGTGCCTCCTGGAGGAGACCCTCGGTATACGAAGGAGTGAACAGCTTTCAAAATCTCCCCTCCCCAGGCTCCCGGTCTCAGGCGGCTGACCTACTTTTCTGACCAGATGCTTTGGGGTGCCCACATTAAGCACATGGACATCCTCCTCCCTGTTCTGGTTGGTTTATTCCGTTAGTGGCAGGCCAACAAAGCCTCCTTTTCTTTCAATAGTTTTGCCCCGTGGTGCAGAAGCCCTCCCTGTGTGTGGTGAGCCACCCACAAACTCTTTTATTTTGATTTCTTAAAAATGTACCCTTCTTCTCAGAACAACTGCATGCGGGTTAGAATATATAGGAAGGAGGAGCGCTTTCAGCTTCAACCGTGCTATATATGTGTATCTTCTTGCAGTAGCCTTATATCTGTCCTCTGGGTGGACATGCCTTGATAAAGAAATCGAATTTGAATGTTATTAAATACAGACATACTGTTTAATATCCTCTATAACTTTATTAGTCGTGCGGAAAGACTTTGCCTAGTTATTGTTGCGTTAATAATCTATTTGGATGTTTTTCTTGTTATAAAAGTAACATTTATTAGTTGTAGATGAAAATACAGATCAGTGACTTCCCTTAATCAGCCCAATACCCAGAAATAATCACTGTTAATATTCAGTTATAGATCTTTCTTTATATTCACATGTGCACACACACGTATGGCTTAGAGCACAGAAAGAAGATTACACCATCCTGCTTACCACTCAAAGTATTAAGAATTTTCTGTCCTCTAGTACACATCCAGATAACTTTCTCTATCATGATACTGTATATCCAGATAACTTTGTGTATAGTGTTACTGTGGTTTCACCAGTGAGTGTGACTACATATTTGTAAAACTTCACTGTTAGAGCTTTAGTATATACATTTTGTTATATGTAACTTAGACCTCAATTTAAAAATGAATCAACATCGGACACCTGGGTGGCTCAGTTGGTTAAGCGACTGCCTTTGGCTCAGGTCATGATTCTGGAGTCCCAGGATCGAGTTCCAGGGGATCGAGTCCCACATCAGGCTCCTTGCTTGGCAGGCAGTCTGCTTCTCCCCCTGACCCTCCCTTCCCCTTCTCATGCTCGCTCGCGCACTCTCTCTCTCTCTCTCTCTCATTCTTTTCCTCTCAAATAAATAAAATCTTTAAAATTTTTTTTAAATGAACCAACATCATTTTTGATAACCGTGCAATATTTCATCATAGGAATATATAATAAGTTATTTGACTAGTCCCCAATTATTAGCTATTTAAGTGGTCCCCAGGGGCTCACGAGTATAAAGTGTGTTAGTGAATATCTGCATGCCTGTGGTTATGTTCACATACACGTGTATCCACGGAAATGGGGAGGCGTCAACAAAGTCCTTGCATACTTCTGGATACGACTGCCCGTTGCCTTCAAGCGATGACGTGTCACGATGTTCTGAGACTGTATGAGAGTGTCATTTGTCTTTATCTATGCTAGGGATTCTTTAAGTTTCCTCTAACTTTTGCAAATGAGATTGGCACTGAGGGATACATTGCTCTTCTAAATGGGGGAACTGGAAGGATGCTGTGTGTGGTTAGCATTTTTAAATAGTTTTTTCTTCACTAATGATAGAGTGTGATTTAGCAGACAGCTAAAGTCAGTGGTCATGCTGGGCTAGATGTTGGTTTTGAAACACTGGATTATAAGTCACAAAGCCTAGCTTCTGCTGCTGGCTCTTTCATTTATCAACTTGGGGCCCATCTCTTAACCTCTTTCGGCCTCAGTTTTCATTTAAAAATAGGGATTAAAAATACCTTCCTTACCTTCCAGGAAGTTGAGAGAATAGATAAGGGAATATAGGAAAGTACCATTGGCCTTTAATCATGGTGTTACATACATGAACTCTGAAGTGACATACAGAGATTGGAAATTTTGGGGGGAAACATTTATCCCCTTGCTGGCGTCTTATGACTGCTAATGCTGTACAATCAATAGAGAGTACCGTGTAAATTCTAATCAACTAGATTAAACTTGGAGAGTAAAACATCTCTTATCTGTCTCTGCGACTGCTAAGCAAGGATGTCAGTGACTGTCCAGTGGCTGACACCTAGTGAGTCTCAGATATTTGTTGAATGTCATGCTGGTGAGCTCCAGAGGGATGAGAGGATCAACCGGACTGGGAAATCTGCCGCTGTCACACTGCGGTCTCAGGTTCGTCTTGTTCCTCTTCCTGTTCCTTCGGGGCTTCTCCACCCGCTGGTAAACGTGGGTTATGCTTGGCCAAATGCCTCTTGGATACAAATGGAGCCGAGAAGGTTTGGCAGGATGGAAAAGTACGACCAGGCTTCCTGGGAATGTCCTAGAATGACTCTTACCCAGCTTCAGGAATTCCTTTTAACCTTGTTGCTCCTGTCTGTGATAGGGAAAGGGTCAGGGAACTTTTGGCTCCAAAAGCCAGGTGCGTAGATTGGCTCACACAAATACCTTGCTCACAGGCTCTTTGACTCACTCCTGCTTTTTCCGGCCTGGTTTCCTTCACTCCCACATCGTTTGAAGCCGTTACTGTTTCTCGCTTTGGATCCAGAGTATAAGCCCTAGTCTGGGGTATGGTTCCAAGGTCCCTGAAGGGAAGTAAATTTGTTAGCACGGTGTATAGAAAAGTGTCAACTAGTAAGAACAATCTGGTAACATTGCTTGATTGAGCGCTAGTCATATTACCCCATATTTTATAGGTGAAGAAGCTAATATTCACAGAGATTAAGGGACCATTACACGGGCAATAAGCGACAGCCACCATTTTTGTTTGACTGACTTTACAAAACTCATGCCCTTCCTGTTATTCTGCCTTTTTTCTTTATTGTACACCCTTTGCAAGCTGTTTACCAAAGGCAGTCTGGTTAGGATTGCGGCCATCAAAGCTGGTGCGGCCCTGTGAGATACATACAGCTAATTAGGCATTTGAATTTTTGGCTAACATCGTCCTTTTCCCGGACAGGAAGCAGAACAAGCCATCCAGTGTCTCAATGGCAAGCTGGCTCTGTCCAAGAAGCTGGTGGTGCGGTGGGCTCACGCGCAAGTGAAGGTAAGTCTGCTGGGCTGGAAAGACAGCGCCGAGCTCACCCAAACTGAGTTTTCCAGAAGATAGCTGTCCACTTTACCCGTTTTCATCCCAGCCTCTTCACATCTGGAGCATACTTTGGTCTCCTACTTGTACTTACCATGTGTGTTGCCAGATTTTTCTTTTGAGAAACATCTCAGGAGGGATTAAGTTCCTTCATTGTTTCTCTCCACATACCCCCAGATTCTGTTTTTGATTGATTTTTCCATGTGGCTGGTGTGTATACTCAGACCTCTATCATGTTTTTGGTGGGGGATGTTCTTTGGAGGAGAAAAATGTATTTCTTTTTAAAATTAGTTGCTTTCGGCATTATTAGACTCTCCCCAGCCTCTCAGTTCTGTGGAGAGTTTGAATATGTTTATCCTAAACGCTTGAGAAATGGGGAGTTTGTAGGAGTGCTTAAAGCACCGGCATCTCATTACTCCAGGGAGTTTGAGAGTTACTTGTGGTACTTTGCGGTATGAATTGTCTCCAGAGCCCAAGAAGTGGCCAGTTGCCTTGTTCATCTTATAGCTGGTCCCTTGGGAGACTGCACTGGAAAAGATTGGACCATTTAAAAAAAAAAAAAAAATGGCATCTGTTTCACCTGGCCCAAAGGTGCAAAAGTCTGGGGACTAGAATGATCCCAAGAATTGGTTCTCTTCCTTTATGGTGGGGTCTTGACAGACCTGCCTGTAAAGAGATCTGTGGCAATGAAGATTGGAGCTTCAGTCTTTAGCTATAGGAGCATGAAGCACTTGCGCTCAGGGTCCAAAGTGAAAAACAGCTCAGACAGTTTGGGTCCTTATGAGGGTCTCAGGTCATCACGGAGCCTTCTCAATTTCTAGGACACATTGCCTTCAAAATAGAAACAACAGAGAATTACCAAATGCTTTTTTACTCAAAAGAAAATCAAGTCTCATTTTTCAGACTGACTTTCGTTTTCTCATTCTGTGTCTCATTGAAGAGACACGTAACACAAATCATCCTTGTTTCTGTCTTTCATTTGAGATCTCGATACCTTGTGGGTCTCTTCTCCTACAAGTCTTTTTGACCACAGGCTCCTGATTACTCTTTAGTATTTAATTTACTTTTTATAAGAGGTGTATAATTATCTGACATCAAATTAAACTGCCCCTTTGCCATAGGATGTTTTCTCTATCAGTGGCTGAGAGCTGTTAATACTTTGCTTCTCTAGTCAGGCCTGTTGAGAGTTGAATGTTATGCTTGGTACTTTGCAAAAGTCTAGCCAAATTTTTAAGTGTTTTGAATAAAGCAAAGTAAATATTGTAAGAGGTGATATGTGACAGTTAAAAACAAGAGTGTAGGAGGGCAATCGTATTGTGTATTTATACCATCTGTGAATTTGAAAGACGAGGTTCTTTCCCTACCAAATAAGGAAGACTAGTGGCTAGAAGGGAGGCTTCTTCTAAACTTCTTTTTCTAAATTTACAGCTTTTAGGCCAAAACCGTGTGGAGTTTTGCATTAACTCTAAACGTAAAGCAGTCCTCAGATGGTCTAGAAATACGCCAATGATACACTGGTGGGGTTGGAGTTTCTAAACTTACACACTACAGTAAAGGACTGGTTTTGCTCACCCAAGTGGTTTCCCTTTTTCTTTCAGAGATATGACCATAACAAGAATGATAAGATCCTTCCTATCAGTCTTGAGCCATCCTCAAGCACTGAGCCCACTCAGTCTAACCTAAGGTAAGATGGTGTACTACAGAAAGACACAAGTATTCAAGAGCGTGAGCCCCTTCTTCACTCCAAGCCTTTTTTCATACTTCAGTGACTCTTTAGACTCTAAATTCAGGATAGAATGTACTAACTTTTGACATGTTGAGAGATGTGTTCAGTTAATCTCCAGAAGGCGTACATACCCTCTCCTTGCATACCCCTAAGATCACGTACTTGCAGAATTCATGCACTCAGAAAAGTCTGGATGGACCTGCCACATAGCAGCCAGTGTGCTAGGCGCTGGAAACCAAGGTATGTCAGACAGTCCTTACCCTAAAAAGAAGCCTTTTCATGAGGCCTGAAGTCTCATTGGCGTTTGTCATTGTCCACTGCTTCCTCTCCAGCTGTGAGTTCCTTTACCCAGAGTACCTTCAGTCTCTCTGCTGGCTTCTGTGACAGCAACAGTGTTGCTTCTAGTGTGCACACGTTGTCAGTTACTTCTTCGGAGTTAATTCAAAACAGAAGGAACGAAGGCCTGGGTGGAGAAAGGGGAAGTTAAGTGGATGGTTGAGCAGAAGTAGAGGGTTTTGGGGTTTTGTGGTTTTTTTTCCCCCTGCGTTGTAGCCTAGGGAGAAATTTTAACAATAGCAACATCCAGGATTTATTGAAGTTACTCTAAATCAGGCACTGTGCTAAACACTTCACATGCCATATGTCATTTAATTATAAAAATTCTGGTAAAAGGACTGTAATAGTCATCTTTTACCTCTAAGGAAGCTGGCACTTAGCAAGGTAAACTATCTTGGCCAAGATCGCACAGGTAGCAAATAGCAGATTCCAGATTCAAAGCCAGGCCTCCTGGACTACAAAAGTCAGTCTTTGACTTACTACTTCAAAGAAACTTCATGCTGCAAACGCAGGGATACAGTCCTGAAGCCTATTGCAAGGGAGGAAAAGCAGATATGTGAAGGAGCATCCATGTCCTGAAAGGGTTAGAAATCAGCATGCAGTCGCAAAGTCAGGAAAACGATGCCTATTTGGTTGGAGGACCAGACAGCAAACAACCTTTCTTGTATATTTTCTCCACCAAACAAAACAGATTTGTGAGCATCTCATTAAACTGCAGGGAAGGGGTGACCCTGAAATGTTTTCAGGAGTGACAAAGTTAGCAAAGTAAAATTAATTTGATAGTTAATAGTTTAATATCATTGATTAATTTTTTAATACTTACTAAAATATTGGACTTAATATTTGATGAATTACTATATATCATATATTGTAAATTTACTAAATTTAATGTTTATAGTAAATATTAAATGTAATAGTTAATATCATTGATTTCTTAATTTTGTTCTCTTTTACTATTTTCTACTCCCAGAAATTAAAAAAATATATATATATATGATGACTTTTGTAGATTCACTGGGAACCATATCCCCTCCGTGATCACAGATTTTAGAAATCTGACTCCTGTTGGGAAGAGACCACTGCATTTATGCTTGGAGCTCTACATGTTACAGTGACGTGTCTTTAGTTTTCTTTTCAGTGTTTGCACTTACATTAGACAGTCTAGTGTTTTACATTTATTTTGTAATCCAGAGAACCTCAGCTTACATCTTTGTATTAGCATCTATACCTAATTAGAGAAAGCTGTTTTTTCATGACTCCTACAGCACAGCGGCTGGCAGTCCCGCTGATGGAGGAGGTACTGGAATGCATCTTGGTAATACCTTGGTGTTCTTTCTAATTGTAACGTAGGTGGTTGATTCTGCACTGGCAGTGTAAAGTTAGGTGTATGTGCAGCAGGTGCACACTTTTTGAGGATCTCTAAAAGGCCATTGTAACGTTCCCTTCCAAGTTTCTCTCCCTGTCTGTACACCACTGACAGCATCGAGAATGGAAAGGGAACCATGGGTCATAGAATACCCACTGCCTGAGGGCTTTGCATTCTGGTCCTGGGATGGCAGTCGGAAGGGAATTCCTCCCAACTTGTGCAGTGTCTCCTCACCCCTTCTGTCTAATTCAGGTGCTCAGCTCCCAACCTGATGGAGAGGAAAGAGCAAGGGCTTTGGTGATAATATACCAGGTTTGAATCCTGGCTGTGCTGTGCTGTTAGCTGTGTGAACCCGGGGCAAATGACTCCCTCTCTGCATGTGTTTCTTTATCTGTAAAGCGTGGCTATTATCACAAGGACTAGAAACAATATAGGTGAAATTTTGGGCCCAGTGCTGGTTCATTGTATGCACTCCATAAATGATTGCATCTAGAAACACCTATTTGTTAGTAAAAAAAGATCTTGTAGGATTTCCAGGGTGTGTTTTCCATCATTATTCAGTGATTCAAAAAGTGGTGCATTGTAGTAGTTCATAGCCTTGAGTCTCAGCTCTCCCACTTACTGGCTGCATAATACTGGGCAGGCTGACCTTCCTGTGCCTCGGTCTTTCATCTGCAAAATGAGGAGCGTGACCTACCTTATAGTGTTATTTTCAATCCTACACGAATTATTTTTTTTGTTTTTTTAATTGTGGCAAAAGACACATAAAATAGCATTTACCGTCTTAATCCATTTTGGGTGGACAGTTCAGTGATACCAAATACATCCGTAGTGTTGTACAACTGTTACCACCATCCTTCTCCATCATTCTTTTCATCTTGCAGAACTGACACTCTATGCCTATTAAATAATAACTTCCCATTCTCGCCTCTTCCAAGCCCCTGGAACCCCCGTTCCACTTCATGTCTATGATTTTGACTAGTCTAAGTACCTTAGACAAGTGGAATCATCCAGTATTTTGTCTTTTTGTGACTGGCTTATTTCCCTTAGCATAACGCCCTCAAGATTCATCCATGTTGTAGCATATGTCAGAATTCCCTTCCTCTGTAAAAGCCCAATAATTTTCCAGGGTATGATACGATACCACATTTTGCTTATCCATTCATACATCAATGAACACTTGGGTTCCTTCTACATTTTAACCATTGTGGCTAATGCTGCTGTGAACACACGAGTGTACAACATCTCTTCCAGACCCCACTTTCAGTTTCTACATGAATTACTTGAGTGCCCACTATCTGCCTAGTACTAAGGTGTCAGACAGTGTTTGTGTCTGCAGATTAAATGTGGCCACATGCGAAGTACCTAACGGTGTCTGAGTTTTTAGTAAAAATTTAATAGATGGTTTAGGTTTGATCTCTTTCTTAAAATGTTATTTGGGTGTGTGTTTTACGTGACATATTTGCATATTCATATTTGAGTTATCTTGTTGCTTCTGTGATATGCATAAAAGGCACAAGGAAGATGAGATGCACACATATTTCCTGAGTGCACCCAGGCCCACTCTGATCCTCTGCTGTCCTTTTTCCAGTGTCACTGCAAAGATAAAAGCCATTGAAGCAAAGCTGAAAATGATGGCAGAAAATCCTGACGCAGAGTACCCAGCAGCACCTGTTTACTCCTACTTTAAGCCTCCGGATAAAAAAAGGACTACTCCTTATTCTAGAACAGCTTGGAAGTCTCGAAGATGATGGTTTTGAATTATTGCGGCAGCCAAAGCAAATTGGTCTCCACACCTGAAATTCTCTGCCTTTGTACTTTGTCGACATGAGTGGTACTACCCAACAGAGCACAATCACATGTTAGCGTTTGGTAACGTAACATTTTTGGATGTTCTCATGGATGTTTCTTCCCTGAAGTATGTGTGGAATTGAGCATCATCCAGAATAAATAGGATTGTATCCAAAATTGTAATTTGAACACTGGGATGCTCTGGTTGGCTGTTCTGTTTGGATTTGTAACTCCAGAAACATATAGTATGCCAGAGAGAAAGGCAAACATAAGAAATGTTTATTATTTAAATCAGGAAACTGACGTTATTAACGTCCGTCTTTCAAAAAAAAAAAAAAGTGTTTTTCTATGCTCAAATGTCTTTACAACATAAAGAAAAAGTAAGAGGGAGGGAAATAAGAGATTTTGAATCATGTTGAGAACTATGGTTCCGGAATTTATTATGGAAATCCCTTCAACTGGACTAAAAAGAAAAAGTTCTTGGGAAAAGGGAGCTGATTCTTTGAGCATATGTTGTGGTAATCTGTTTAAGAATTGTGGTTACTGTTTCAAAATCCCAGTTAGGAAAACATGGTGTATATCTTAACATTGTCTGCATCAACAAAACTGTAGATTCAAATATAGCATTTTATACCACAACGGAAGTTCTCTTTGGAAATCCAGTCTTTATTCTATAGTGATCATTTTTTTTTAAATCTAAATAATCCTGCCTTCTATAATACCAAATGTTGTTATTAACGTGGGACTTTTAAAATTGCACTTACTGCATGAGATTGTTTTTTACAGCATGAGAATGTTCTATTTGGAATAGTATCATGGTCAATCTAAATAGAAAAAGCAAAATTTCTTGGAAAACCTAATTGTTGCTATATCTCTGTCAAGCATACTAGTTACTAATAATTATGTAGGGGGGGTGTGTCGAAGAAATTGAACTGTCTTGTGCAGCTTGAGGAGAGGACATGCGGTGGACACAGAAAGTCAACGGAGCAGGCCCTGGTCTGGTGCCACCATTGTAAAATGACCTCCTGTTTTCTGTAGTTCTTAAAGGCTTGAAAGACTGCATGACTTTCAAATGTCTCGTCCTTCATAGAACATACTTCTGCCCAGATACATTTTGCCAGTTGGAATATCTTAACTATAAGAACAGAGGAAGAACAATAAATCCGCAGGTGGGGGAGCACGTTTCTGTCAGCAATTTGGGTGATTTTGGTGCCTGGTTGACAGGCTGTTCCACGGGGCAGCGCCTTTGCTTCTTGACCAGGTAAATCATTCTGAGAGCGAGGCGCCATTCTTAGTGATTACAGACACCTTACTGTGATCACTGCTCGCAAGAGGAAGCTTTCACGTTAGGAATTCAAGTTTTCCTATGAGCATAAGTGAGTTGAAGACATTTGAACCAAATCTTGAGCATAGTAAGGATTCAGAGTTCACAGAACCGGTTCAGAGAAGTTTTCATCCCCTTTCCCAAGGTAAATCTTTTTAGATATCTTTAGATATTAAATACTTCCTGCATTTATTAGCTCTGTTTATGATGCAAGTAACTCTCCTTCCATTTGAGGGATAGTTCAGGGAGATGGGAGCAATAATCTCCCATTTTTCTGGTGACTTCTTAAGAGTACAGAATTCACCATTTTATCCTTACGTCCTCAAAGGGTATGGTGGAATAGGACTTAATTAATGCAAAATAGTCTCTATTTTTAATAGGAACCTAGAAAATACTTAACTTTGAATTATCTAGAATTGTTTCCTTTAGAAACCAGAGCTATTTATTTGTATTTAAAGCAATGTTTATTATTTGTATGGATTCTTAATTCCTCTGTGTGAATAAATGCAAGACAGTGTCTGTGCGGTTGTGTCTTCTCTCGTTTATTTTCTGGCCTAAAGACTACAGTTCTCTGACAGGCTCATTTCCCCTGAGGACTTGGGTCGGCTTGTCCAGGCGGGGTGCTTTTTCTAAGTGCCTTCTCTGTAGAAGGCTCTGGTTAGAGGCAACCTCAGACCGTTCCCTCCACGCATCATGCCTGCCTACTTCTGTTGTCAGAGATGAGAAAGAGCCTAGTCGTTCCCACAGCAAACCCAACCATCTGAAAAGAAGCCATAAGTAGAAGTTCGTGAAACTATCACACTATGTTTGGTCCTTCTTCCAGAGCAGAGGTTTCAAAGAATAAATGTACGTGTCATAAGTACACTGAAAGCAGCCTGGTGAAAGGTTTGTAAAATACCAGTGTTAACTTGGTTGATAGACTCACTGTTTGAAATTACAGGAGTGGGGGCGCCTGGGTGGCTCAGTTCATTAGGCATCTGGCTTCGGCTGGTCATGATCTCAAGGTCCTGGGATGGAGGTCCGCGTCAGGCTCCCTGTTCGGTGGGGAGTCTGCTTCTCCCTCTCCCTCTCCCTCTCCCTCTGTCCCTCTCCCTGGCTCTTGCACGCTCACTCTCTCTCTTTCCCTCTGCATTATCTTACATAAATAAATCTTGAAATTACAAGAGTGAAGAATTGAGGAAAATATTCAGGAAGGAGGTATGAGCTGTATCTTGTAATCTCAGCTGTTTTATCAGATGCAAAATGTAACCCTAACCAGTGGGCATTCTGTAACTGGCATCTTCCTGTTGGGTAAGAGGATCACATGAGGAAAGGTTTTTCAAAGCATGTCGAGAATAAGAGTTGTTGAAAACCAAATATTCCAGAGCTCTGTTCCCTGTCTATTAAGTTACATACAGTTGTTTTCTGAATCAGCAAATGTTATCTTTTTAATACTTGTATAAAAGGAACAAGATTAAGTCTTGCCTTATAAATTGCATGTTCAGTATTTCCTATGTGTAATCATTATGTTCCTAAAATACAATTTGATGCCGGAGTGCCTGGCTGGCCCTGTCAGTTAAGCATCCAACTCTTGGTTTTGGCTCGGGTCATTTTTTCCGGCTTATGACCTCTCAGGGGGGAGTCTGCTTGATATTCTCTCTCTCTCCCTCTGTCCTCCCCCTGCTCTCTCTATCTCTTTCTAAAATAAATCCTAAAGTATTATTTGATACCATCATATTTATCCTTGATGTCTTTCTCTCCTGCTCCTGTCCTCTCAACATACCTTCAAAATCCATCTTGAATCCAACCACTTAGCATGCCCAACACCACTGTTTTTTTGCTCAAGCCATTGTCCTCTCTTGCATGGACTCCTGCAGTGCCTTCCTGATGATCTCACTGCCTCCCCTAGTGCCTCGTTAGGGTCCGTTGTCCACACAGTCAGCCAAAATGACCCTTTTAAAAATCTGAGCATGTCATGCCTGTCTGAGTGGCTTTGCATCACACCTAGAATAAAATGCAGAGACCTGCCAAGGGCCTGAATGGCCTGACCCTGACCACCTGTCTGTCCTTAGGGCCTACTGTTACCGCCTTTGTTCACTGGTCCAGCCACACTGGCCTTGGTGTTTCTTGAATACAAGGGAGCCCCAACCCCAAGGCCTTTGCATCAGCTGTCCCATAGAGTTCACCGCCTCATCTGTTCGTGTCTCCATTCAAACATCAATGATCAAGAGGCCACCTGACCTCCCTTTCTAAAGTCACAGCCCTGTCACTTCCCAATCCCCCCCTTCCTCATTTTCTTAACAGCATTTATTGCTACCCAATTTTAGATATCAATTTATTTCATCTTATTTTTCTCATTAGAATGTAAGTTCCATGTGAGCAGGAACTTTCATTCACTGCTCTATGCCCAACATTTGAAACGTGTGGTATATGTAAGAGATGCTCAATAAATACTTGGTGATGAAAAATCAAAAGTGTGGTACTTGAGAGATGAAGGGCCTTGAGAGGCTGACATAAAAGGGCCTTGGCTAGGATCACACAGTTAATGGGAGAGCACCAGGTAGAACCCAGTCCTGCAAACACTAAAGTTTGGCATTTGTTACACAGGCAAGCTGGCGTGTCCCTTCACTTTATGTGGCCCACAAAGCTAAGAATGACTTGTGCACTTTTAAACACAGAGAAAAGAGAAGAACACCATTTTGTGCCCCATGAAAAATACATGAATTTTGAATTTCAGTGTCTGTAACAATAAATGTTTCTTGGAACATAGCCACGTGCACTCATGTCTGGCGGTTTTCCCCTGACAGTGATAGGACGGTGCGGTGAGCACTGTCAGTTCCTCATCACATCTTTTGGGATAGAGAACTGGCTGCCCATGCCTAGTACCATAGCTGCACTGAAAAAAAAATGACATGGGTACAGACAAGATGCCCTCCTTGTACACATGAGGAAACTAAGACCCAGAGAGCTTTGGCATCAGGTATGCCCTGAGCCAGACTCGTAGCCCTGGTGAACAGGCTTGTCAGGACCCACTTCAAGCAACAAACACTACTCCAACTGACTTATGGTAGAAATTTATTTGGCTCATGCAACCCAAAAGTCCAGGTGTTCAAACGATAGAGTCAAGAATTGATCTCTTGTGTTTTCATCTGCGTTGGTTCATTCTCAGGAAGCCTCTCCCTAGTCGTGTCTGGAGAGAGACTGGGATCCCAGGTATAAAAAACAGATCTGTCAGAATTGATCCCAGGACATGGGACTGTGTATTCCTTCGGCATTTGGTCTTATTCAGCTGGGATTACTAATTATACAGAATGGCATTTCATTTTTAGTATGTCCTGTGACATTCATAAGCTAGAAGTAGAATTTAAAATTTAGCCTTAAAAAACTCAAACAATTTAAGTTCTCCTCTTCTGAAAACAGGTCTGTCCCCATTGAGAAGCTTTCTGGTGGGTGATCTCATCCAAAGGAAAGTTGCTCATTCTTCAGACATGCGCTGAGCATCTTCTGTGTGCCAGTCATGTCGAGTAATGCACGCGCCCTGCGCACTATGATAAAGGCAAGATCTGGAAGCTGGTAGAGGACAGAAGACGGGCACCTGACCAAGCTGGAAGCACAGGGGAGGGCAGAGACCATTTCCCAGAGGAAGCAACACCTGAGATGAGTGCTAATGGATGTTCAAACACCAGCCAGGCAAAAGGTTTAAGAAAAACATTGGAGGAAGAAGAGCAAAGCCCATTCAAGGGAGAGCTCATCGAAAGCAGAGTTAAGACACTTCTGAACACCTAAACCAGGTATATGAGGCTTTCCACAATCTGCCCCAAGCACATTCTCCCCCTAACCAGACCCAATGCTTGAACACCCCGATGGCAGTGCAATCTGCCAGACCTCCCGTGTCCTTGTTCAAGATGTCCCTTCCACCTGGGAAGTCCCTCCGGCACATCCGCCCCATTTGTCAAACACACATCTTCCTACTCATCGTACCGGCCCCGAGGCATGCACTTGTCTTTCCGTTTCTCAAATGCCTGACTCTGTTTTAGCTCACATCACCATACGTTTTATAGAAATATAAATAATAAAATGTACCTGTATATTTTTGGTCATTTAAAAAATTATTTAAAATGTTTTTCCAAGTTAAAAATCATTCTCGTTGAAAATAAGAGCCTCAGGGACAACTTGCTTTCCCCTGAAAACAAAGAGCAAATGAATCAACTCTCTTCTGTATGGGGAGTTAACCCTCGATGCTGTAAAAATCTCAACTCCAGTGGCTTCAGCTGCCATCCCTCTACTGATGTCCCCAGCGCTCCATTCTGGAGCTGTGGCCTGTCTTCTGAACCACAGACCTAATATCCAGTTCATTCCTGGGCACCTCCACCTGCACACTCCCCCGGAACATTGAACCCAAACTGAATTCCTTATTCCCCTTTGCCCTCCTCTATCCCTCCTGTGTTCCATGCCTTGGGGAACAACATCATAAGTGAAAAATCAGAAAACTACGGGGTCTCTTTAACATTTTCCACTCCCCTGCCCCTCACATCCTGTCTCCTAAATAACCAACTTTACATATTAGTTATATGTGATATTATATGGACTCCTATAATACATATAATAAATGTATCCTACATATGAGTATTATATATACTATGGTTCTACATTACATACAGCTTCAATGTATAAATATTATTTAGGGGACTGGGTGTGTTTTATATATATATATATATATATATATAGTTATATATAATATATGATCATATATAACATAATGAAGTGACATGACAATTATGTCTTCATCATATTCCTTCTTTCCATCCTTCCTGTCCCTGCAAGCGCCTCCTCAGGTCTCGTTTAGATCACTACAATATCTTCAGGGCTCAGTGAGGGACTCAACCCCTTCAAATCCATCCTCAAACCACTCCTTCAGTCATCTTTCCAAACCCCCACTTTGACCATGTCATCTTCATGCATAACAGCCTTTGACGGCCCCTCCCAGTTTATACGTTAAAGTTGAGGTTCTTTAGCTGGTCGTACAAGGCTTATCTCAGCGTAACCTTTTCTTTAGCCTTATCTACCCTCTGCTGGAAAAAAAGGTTAATAGGAGAGATTTACTTCAAAGAGTGTGGCCAAGGGCAGAGTTCTCCAAGGAGGGGACATCGAGCCCTTTGAGGACTCACCACTTAATAAGCCCTTTCTGTGCCTTTGTGACCCCCACTGGGTGACCACGTGCTTGCTGGGTGCCAGACCGGTGCCAAGCTTTCAACTTGGAGATGTATCTCGGGCTTCCGTTCTCATCGCAGCTCCTGTGGGTCCTCTGTTCATGCCTAGTTTATGGTTGAGGAAACTGAGGCTCATAGAGTTTGCCACTTGCCTTAGTTCCCACAGCCAGTATGTAATAAAGTCAAGCAGAGCTCAGGCTACCCGATTCCAAACCCAGCATCCCAGCCTCTGTGCCACACCGCACCTGAAGGGACAGGATGGATGATGCTTTCTGGACAGTTAGGCTGGAAGAGGCACAGCTTTCCAGATGAACCCAAACTCCCCACCCAGCACTCAGCCCTCCGAGATCTGGCTCCTTGAACCTACCCAGCCTCACCCAGCAAACAGTTCACTGGGCACCCACTCTCCATCCTGACCCTGCTCCCCTCAAGCCTGGCCTGAGTCACAGTCCCTCATTCTCTAGGACTTCACTCAAAGGTCAACTCCTCCAGGACGCTTTTCCCAACGTGCCTACCCTATAAGCCAGGTGAAATACCCCTCCTTCTGTGCTCCCCACTGTGAAACCCTTGTCATGTCAGACTGCAAATGCTGGCTGTCTTCTCTCCCCATAGACTGCACTTGTCATGGGCAGGGACCAGGACGGTTGACTCTGTGTTTCCAGTGCCTCGCCTAGCAGGGAACAAGTGCTTTATTATCATCTGCTGACTTGAACTCACACAGCGAACGTCAGAAGTGAAAGGGGACTCCGGGTGACTACGGCTGTCCACATTCTCAGTATATGTGCCGTCTAAAATGACCTTTCACGCTGATTATCTCATTTACTCCTCTGAGACTGATACCATCCCTATAGGTGAGAAAACTGAGGTCCAGTTAAGCAACTTTTCTAAGTTCGCCCAGCCAGGAAGTGGCTGGGCTGAGAATGACCTAGGGTCTATCTGACTCCAAGGCTAGTGCTCTTTTCATTACTTCCCCAGTGATCTGATCCAAATAACACACACAGTTAACTGATGAGGACAACGAGGCCAGGGGAGCAAATTGCTTGCCCAGGTCATACAGTCCATACCCCATTCTGTGGTCTTTCTTCTATTCAAACGGGAAATGCCCAGGAGGGTCACGGGGTGAGGACTGGGTCCTGAGCTGGGAAAGGGTGTACTGCCTGTGTCCCTTCCCATTGCTCATTTCCCATTTGTCAAACCTGAATGTTTAAATCTTCTATTTAGTATTTACTCTGAAATGGCTTTCATCTAACTTCCCGCCCTGGCTCACCAATTTAGCTGTCAGAGTAAATAAATGTGAAGCTGGGTCTCTAGCCTCCCCTGGGCTCACATTACCTTCCTAAAATTACACCCCAGTGGGCCGAAACTGCTGCTGGGGGTGAAGGGGGAGAGCTCTCATGATTTATCCAGTTACTTTTGAAGCCTCTTTTTAAACCCAAACCTTGGATCTAGACTCAGGTGGAGAAGGATGGCAAAACTCACCTTGGAGGATGAGATGACCACATCTTGTTTAGTGACCAGGAGAAAGAATGAGGTAAGGACTAGATCACATCATACCTTCAGGATGCTTATGACATCATACATGCATGATGCTGACGACATACGACATACAGGCTCTGTATGACATTCTACACCTAGGGTGTTTAAACTATGCCAGAAATGGAGGCAACACTTCAAAAATATTAGTTTTTAATATGTGGTTCACTATCACTACACTCCTGAGAGATAAGTGTCATCCCTCCATTTGCAGGTAGGGAAACTAAGGCCTAGAGAGCCTAAGTGACTTGCCCACAGTCTCTTGTAGGAAGAAAACATGTATGGCAATGGAATGCGCTAAGTTTGCTGATCCTGAGTTTGCCAAGGTCTCTCATATATGGACTCTCTTTTCTGCTAGAGTCAGGAGTTGTTAGAAAAGAGATTTCTTACTCCTGTCCCTTTTGAGGTCAGGCAAGTCTTGGGTTGGAATAAGGGCTCTGCAGCTCCCTTAGGTAAGTTATTCAGAAAAATATTAGATTATTTGATTGATTGATGCCCTGCCATCCCCTGTTAAAAAAAACAAAAACAAAAAAAACAACGAAACAAAAACTATGGGGCGCCTGGGTGGCTCAGTGGGTTAAGCCTCTGCCTTCAGCTCAGGTCATGATCTCATGGTCCTGGGATCGAGCCCCACATCCGGCTCTCTGCTCAGCAGGGAGCCTGCTTCCCCCTCTCTCTCTGCCTAACTCTCTGCCTACCTGTGATCTCTCTCTCTCTCTCTGTCAAATAAAAAAAATAAAATCTTAAAAAAAAAACTATCATCTAGTAGAATAACACCTGGAAAATGTAGCCAGTCCATCCTGTAACAATGGGAACTCTTTGACACGGATCATTTGCTCTATTTTCCTAAGGATAAGAAGCGGACTCTGTTATCACCCCCACTTCACAGATGAGGAAGCTGAGGCTGAGCCAGGGGCTAAATACCTTGTCTGGGGCCTACCAGATCATAAGGGGCAGTGCTACGACTCGCATCACATAGTCTGACCCCAGAGTCTCTCTCGCTATTGAGATTAACATCTTTTGTTCCAATTTTGATTTCCTGAGCACCTAATCCAAATTCAGGAGCAGGCCCGCATAGTAGGTAAGAGTTTAGATTTTGGAGTCTGAGTGCTACAGCCTGAGATGAGGCTCCTGTAAGCTTGTTTTCTCAACTATAAAATAAATATAAAAACAGGGGCACCTGGCTGGCTCAGTCAGAAGAGCATGCAACCCTTGATCTCTTGGTGGTGAGTTTGAGTCCACAGTGGGCATGGAAACTACTTTTTAAAAATAAGTAAAATAACATAACCTCCTTGTAGGGCTGCTGCAAGGGCTGGAAGTATAATACAGTAGCTGAGCTTATTCAGTGCAAAGAGATAATTGAGGGGGAGGAGGTGGGTCATCTGTGGTTATGTGGATGTTTAAGGGTGCACGTGTTTCTGTGTGTGCACACACGTGTGAATATGCACACATCTCCTAGCTTTCTCATTGCAATCGTGCTCTTTGTATAAAAGACTAGGACTCAGGCAAACTTTTCAGTCTGAATTTCTGTGTCTGAGAACAGTCAGTGACTAGGAGGAGGTGGGAGATGGCGCTTGCTGGGGCTGGGGCTGATTCTGTGTATCTGGGTGTCTGTAAAGGAACAATACTTGTGTCTTTCAGGGATATAAGTGTGGGTCTTTGGTATGACACTGGTGTGCAGATACCCTTGTCTGCCCTCTGTGCCCATGTGTGTGCTTGATTGGGGCTGTGACTATCGGGAATCCTGTGTCTGCAGACGCGCGTATGCTGTTTTCGCCTACAAACTGCCATCTGTAGGGATGTGTGCGCATATCTGTGGGTGTCTGAGTACAGGACATGAGGTTTTATGTGGGTCTGGATCTCTGTAGGTGTCAGCGCTCTCTTGAGTATGGGTGTGTGTACAGGTGTAAAAACAGTTATGGGGGTGCACATCTGTAAATGAGGGCAATTAGGGACTGTGATGGTAGGCATGATGGTGGTGGTAGGGGTGTCATGATGTTGAGAAGGTTGGATCTAAGTCTGAGTGTGCATATTTGTTTTTCAAAGGTGATGTGTATTTACATGTGTCTGTCTAGGTTCAGTCTGTGTAAGGAGAAGGGGGCTGGAAGCTGTGAGTGTCCACTTGTGTGTGTATATTGTGGAGTGTTTGAGTCTGAGGGGTGTGTGTGTGTGTGTGTGTGTGTGTGTGTGTTTAGAGGCTGTGTCTCCTAGCCACATGCCTGGGCTCCCCAGCCTTCCCTACCTCTCTATCAGTAGAACCCCATAGAAGGTGAGGTGTACATTAGACCAGATGGCTCAGCATATCCCAGAGGGAATGGGGATAGCCTAGGCAATTCCTCCCAGGAGAATTGAGGGTAACAACTGCTCCCCCTCCACACACACACACAAACACACACACACACCAAGTAACTCCCCATTCCCCATCCAACCCAATCCCATTCAGTGCCATTTTCACTTTCGATTGTTGTGGAGCATAGCCGTTTGTGCAGGTGTGTATGTACGTATGTGTATGTATGCCTTGTATTCAGGTAAATGATGGGAAAAGGGAATCGTTGGCATCAGTACGTACACAGATGTACCAGGAGTGGAACTACATCAACATAGTATAATGTGCAACTTTCTATGGACTCCATCTCCGCCCGAAGTGGGACCACGGGTCCCTCTTGTACCTGCAGTGGGGCTGTGCCTAAGGGCCGTGGGTACCCCCGGAGGGAGGGGCGGTAGTGAGAGCTGAGTGGAAGTTGGTGGGGGGGGGGGGCTGATGCCTTTGTATGTCAGCTGTCTGAGTCTGTGTCAGCAGCTCTGAGATTCTGTGTGTCTATATGTCTGGTGTGTGTCTCTGGGTCGCTGCCTCGCTGTGTGTGTCTCGCTCTGCCTTGGCGGGGAGGGGATTGGTCACGCATGACTCATCTTGAACCGAGCGGGGCTCCAGCGGCAGGGCGGCCGTCGCCGCAGCTGGAGGGGGAGGAGGACAAGGAGGAGGGAGAGGAGGAGGAGGACTACCAGGAGGGGGAGGAGGAGGAGAAGGGGGGGGCGGGGGCCTCTCCAAGTTTGTCGGGACCTTCTTCCGAGGCAGCGGCGGCAGCAGCCAGGGAGGACGGGGCTGCGCGCGGGCCGGGGGCGGGGGCTGGGGCCGGGCCTGGGGCGGCGGGGCCGGCGCCTCCGCTCTCCTCCAGCTCCTGCTTCAGCCTCTGCTCCCGCTGCGGCCGTGGCCCCTATCCGCGCGGCTCTCCGCGCTGCGTGCCCGCCGAGCCCGCCGCTCCCCGGCCCATGTACTGGAAGCATGAGAACGCCGCCCCGGCGCTGCCCGAGGGCTGCCGGCTGCCGGCCGAGGGCGGCCCCGCCGCCGACCAGGTGAGGGAGCGAGCGAGTGGGTGAGCGGCCCGGGCCACCGTCGGGCAGGGGCCGGGACCCCGCAGGGCCCGGCCGAGCGGTGGGCGGCCGCGGGGAGGAGGGCTTCTGGGGTGCGCCTGTGAGTGTGTGTATGTGAGTGTGTGAGCGCGCGCGAGCGCGGGGGGGGGGGGGGGTCGCGGAAAGCGGGAACACATTATGCAAATGTTGGAGGAATTTCTCAAAAAGCGATTTAGCAAAGACACAGGCGAATCAAGAGGAGGCGAGGCGGGTATTGTCCGTCTGAATAGGCGCTGATAGCGCCGATGCGCCGGGGGTTGTGCTGGCGCAACGCTGAGAATCCCGACGCGGGGCCGGTCCCGGGCGCGCCGAGGGGCTGGAGGGTGCTTTTTTCCTCTTCTTGGACGCCTCTGTTTTCTCTTTTTGGTCCCATTTCCCCCCGGACCTCGCCCCCATTTTGCTCGGGGTTTCCCTCGGACTGGCCCTCGAAAGGCGCCTGAATTCGTGTCAATATCGCCGCATCAATTTCGCAGCGCGCGCTGGGCTGGCGGGCTGATGCTCCCAGCGCTCGGGGTTTTATTTTCCTCAAACGCCCCCCCCCACACACCCATCTCCTTTTTCTTTTCTTTCTTTCTTTCTCTCTTTCCTCCTTTTTGCATTTTGTGTCGAGAGGAGGAGAAGGGAGCGAGGAAGGGGGGGGTGGAGGGAGAAAAAATTCGATTTTTAATTACTACCATTAAAAAATCAAATTTGCAATTCTTTGGGCGGCCTGATGGATCTCACTGATTGACAGTTGGAATTGACACTCTGGCTACCTCTTATCTTGGGCATTCACGACAATTTCTAATTGCAGGTAGTTTGTGTGTGTGCGCGTGTTTTTTTTCCCCCTCAGAGGCTTGGATTGCAAGGGAACTAAGCGATTACTTCAAGAGCCACGGGTTAAGTGCAGGGAGAGGGGGAGAGAGAGGGAAAAAATCCAATCCAAATTCAAATTGCTTCATTAGAGAGACACCGCTTTTGTGGGGAAGGGCTTTAAATGCCCACTACAAAGTTAAGACTCATTGTTCCGCGCCGGTTTATATAACAGGCGCAGGGAGGCGCTGGGCTCAGGCTGCGCGGAGCCAGTTGTGCAGCCGCCGCCGCCTGAGTTCCCTCCCCCTCCCCCAGGTGATGGCCCAGCCAGGGTCCGGCTGCAAAGCGACCACCCGCTGCCTTGAAGGGACCGCGCCGCCCGCCATGGTGAGTTCGTTCGGTCCTGCCTTCGCTCCCCCGTACGCTGGCTGGCGGGCCCTGGGGACCTTGACCGGCTTTCCGGCCCCGAACCGCTGCCCCTGCGCGGGGGGACTTCGGGAAGGCGCCGCCCCTCTCCGAGCCTCTGCTTTCTGGCCGGAAATGTAGACTTTAACCGTCCCCAGCACCCAGGACACGAGGGCTAAAAGTTGGGGCTGTCCCTTCCTCTCCAGTAGGCCCTTCCATTCCTATCCTGTAGTCCATGGAACGGCGTCTGGGGAGAATTTCGTTGTCAATTGATGCGCTGGGGCCCCAGATTTGTCTCCGAGACAGCCGCAACGCTGGGCACCCGGCTGGGCGCTCAGCTCAGCGCGCGGTTCTCCCTCTCTCCCCGACTGCAGGCTCAGTCGGACGCCGAGGCCCTGGCAGGCGCTCTGGACAAGGACGAAGGCCGGGCCTCCCCCTGTACACCCAGCACGCCGTCTGTCTGCTCACCGCCTTCTGCCGCTTCCTCCGTGCCGTCCGCCGGCAAGAACATTTGCTCCAGCTGCGGCCTTGAGATCCTGGACCGGTATCTGCTCAAGGTGAGACGGGGGCGGGGTGTTGCGTGTCTGTTGGCGGGGTGTGGGTTGCATCCCTGAGGACCACAACGCCGGCGCAGGTCCACTAAGTTCTTACGACTGCGCGTCTTTGGGCAAATCTTAGAGTCTCTCGGCACCCCCGGGTTTCCGTCTGAAAAATGGGAAGAGTGTAATTCTACCTTCCTAAACTTCCTCGTCACAGAAGAAAAGTGGGGAAGTCATACACACCTTCAGACCTCCAGCTACAGTATCTGCAAATGGGGCCGGGCCTGAAAAGAGGCCCGCTCTGAGCCGTCCCCCACCTCCGCCCCCTCCCCAGGTCAACAACCTCATCTGGCACGTGCGGTGCCTCGAGTGCTCCGTGTGTCGCACGTCGCTGAGGCAGCAGAACAGCTGCTACATCAAGAACAAGGAGATCTTCTGCAAGATGGACTACTTCAGGTAGGCTGCGGCCGCTGGGCCAGCAGTGTCGCTGCAGGCAGGCCCCCCCCGGCGCGCGCGGACAACACCCTGGCGGCGCGCGGTCTCCCGAGCCGCCGAAGCCCAGACCCCGAGTTCACTCCCTGCGCGCCGCGCGGGCTCAATCAGCCCGCTCTCCGCGCCCCGAACGAGGAGCTCCAGGCCGCGCGCCGGTGCCGGGACAGGTCCGGCCCGCCACCCGTCTCCGGTTCCTGCGACCCACTGGGGTTTGGTCGCGTCTCTAACCCCGTCTCGGGGCTTACAGAGTGTCTGGCTCCAGTTCCGACGGTCGAGCTCTGACGTCCTGGGCTCTGGCCCCGACTCGCTCCGATCCCAGCCGAGATCCGCCTGCACCTCCAGGGCGCGCCAGCTCTGGGTTCCAACCCCACTCGGACTCCAGCCGCGCAGGCGTCTCTCCCCGCCGTCCCAGAGCTGGGCTCCAGTCTCCTGCTCTGCCCTGGACTCCTCCGTGGGTCTGGGTCTGGTCCGGCCCCAAGCACTAGCCTCGCAGCTCTCAGATCCTGTCCGTTATCCAAACGCTTCGTCCTAAGCCCCAACCTTTCCGGCTCCGCCTCAACTAAGACCCCGGCGTCGCTCGCGTGTCTCATCGCCAGTCGGGGGTCCTGCCTGGGTGCGGGGGCGCCTGTTTCAGTCTCCGTTCCGCGGTCGTTTTGGTCCCGGGCTTCAGCCGCTGCCGGGTCCAGGCTCTGACTCTGAGCCGCCACCTGGACAGGAAGTGGGAGAGTCGGGCCCAGCAACCGGCGCCCCGAGTAGGATTACCGTGGGCTGGGCTCTCCGCGCCGCAGAGCCGCGGCCCTGCCCCAGGCTCATGCTCCCCGCGCGCCGCCGAGTCTTCGCTGCCGGCGTGAGCCCGGCTCCTAACCGCGCGCTCAGGCCTGACCTGGTCACGGGGTCGAGGTCATTGCGAGGTCAGGGGCACAGCAGCTACTGGCCTGATCCTGGCGGGAAGCGTGAACCTGACGTGAGGCCTGGCCACCGGGCCTACAGAGTCCGGGAGATCGGAGTGGGACTGGTTCTTGGGAGGGATGCTTGTTCCCAAGGGCTTTGTCGGGAAGTGGAGAAAGCTACTCCCCTAGAAAGACCGCGTAGCCCACAGACACCCTTCCCATGCTTGCCTCTGCAGAGGTCATGGCTTCAGTCTTACTAGAAAGACCCCTGGCCCAGAAGGCCCCTGAGAGTCAAGGAAATTGGTGGTAAGGTAATGCCTGCTCCCTTAGCTCTGGCTTTGAGTCTCCTGGCCATTGGAAAGAGAGGATCTTGAGACTAGGGTGAGGTCTGCAGTGTTTGGGGCTGTAGTACTCTGGGGAAACCACAGGAAGCATGGTTTCAGAAATGGATTCTTCTTCTGTGTATGGATGTGAAAGGTTGTACACCTGGGATGTGCATGGGGGGGAGGGCGTGTCTGCCTCCCAGGACCTGGGACTCAGCATGCAAGGGGTGTCTCTGTGTCTGTGTTGTCTGCATCAGAGCAGTGGCACTGGAGGATTGTGTCCCTGAACAAGGTCAGGGCTATGAGGGCAGTGGTGTACTCCTTTATGATGAGTATTCGTCTTTTAGTTTATGTGTGAGCGTCAAGAGCGTGTGTCTCCATGTGAATGTTGGGACTTGGTGTGTGTGTATATGTGTATGTGTGCCTGTGGGAAAGGTAGTGGAGACAAGATTAGGTCTGGACAGGGACCCAGAGGTGACAGGGCGAGAATTCTGAAATCCTGTCATTCCTCCTCCCCTTCTCCTCTGAGGGAACATTCCTGTCGAAGGCCTTCATCCTGGCATTGAGGAGCCAAGGGTGTGATGTGAACATGGATTTGTGGATGTGGACTGCCACATGTGTGCGTCCCAGGAGGTTATCGGCTGCCTAGTGGGTATGTCTTTCTCCACTGTCCCATCTGACTATTGGCTGGCCAGGGCAGGAAATGGAGGTTGGGGTCCCGGTCTTGCCACCTCCCCGCTCTTTGCCTGCCTTCATTTGGTTAAAAACAAAACAAAGCAAACAAACAAACCAACCAAAATTCAGGCCAGCTGCTGTTTTAGGGCTCATTGGGCTCATCAGCTAGCCAGGGACAGGGCTCCAGGCTGAGGAACCCAGCAGGATGATATCTCCTCGGCCTCCTTCTGCAGAGTAAGGCAGGGCTCAATCCCTCTCCTGGCCCTCTGGGTGACGAGTGGACCTGGTAGCCTCCTCCCTGTTTCTCCAGCCTCAACTCATGCCCACACTGGACCAAGCCTCCTTGGCTGCTGTGTTTTGCTAGACCTTCAAGGATTAGTCAAAATTTAGATCCTGATTCCACTGTTCTGAGCTTCACTGGCTCTGGAGTCCCCCTTCCTACTGCAGTGGGGTTGAGGATGGGGGGGGTGTAGCTGTTGTGGGGACAAGCAGTAATTGAGCTCTACCAGGCCAATGCTGAATCACTGTGTGACCTTGGCCGAGTGACTACATCTCTCTACCCTCAGTGTCCTACTTCTAGGGTTGTCTCTCTGAGCTGCCAAGGAGGCCAGTGTAGGGAGGAAGGCTCATTAGAGTCTCCGTAAGTGGCAGGTGCTATGGATGTCTCCATTGTCACCATTGTCACCCCTGGTAGAGTGGATGCTGGGCACAATCCTCTGATGGCATTTCCTCTGGCAGTTTGAGGAGCAGGATTTGCCTGGAGAGATGGGGGCAGGTCATTTCTAGGCAGCAGGTTCTGAGGCTAATCCTTTTCCAGGGACAAAAGCCCTGAAAGCAAAACTAAAGCAGATTTTTGTTTAAGAAAATGGGATAAAAGCTCCCATTGGCTGGAACGAGGGAAGAATTGTGGGCTCTCCTGATCATGTCTACGCCAGCCAGGTCTCCCTGCAGGCAGAACCCATCCCTGGCAACCCCACCTGTAATAAAAATAATAAAACCCACAAGAAGGGAAAGAAAAAGCCACGGAGCGCCAGGCAGGGACAGCTGTTGGCTCTCAGCAGCAGCCCAGGCTCTGGGTGGCTGCCGCAAAGGAGCTTTTCCTGGGGAAAGCATGAATGGTGACGTGGGAGGCAGAGTTCGCCCTCAGGAGCTGGGGCTCAGGGAGAGGCCATGCACTGAGTTTCTCTAGCCCTCTGTTTCCTGAAGCCCAAGGTCAAGGGTCTGGTGGGATATGGACTGGAGCATTCTGCTCTAGGGGAGACCAAGATCTCCCAGTAAGGCAGGGAGAGGAAGGAAGTGGCTGAGACCTCATGGACGGGGCACCAGAGGGCTTCCATGGTCCTCTGGGCTCAGGTCTTATCCTTCAGGGAAGGGTTTCTCCTCTGTTCCATACCTCTTCTTTCCCCTCTTTGATACCATCCTGTAGATCCACAGTCTCCCTTGGCAGAACCTGGTGTTGGTGGCACAAGAATTAGAAGTTAGGAAGGCCCTCCAAATTCACCGAGAGGGAGGCTGCAGAGCATGGAGGGGATATCTTAGTCAAGACTGCTCGGCCTCTCTGCTTCAGTTTCTCCAACTCTCCTTCCAAGGAGGGACCTCACCAGCCCTGGTGGGTTCAGCCAGATTCCTGGTAACCCTGGTAACCTGGTAACTCACTCCCTGAGTCCTAGCAGACCGCCAGGGAAAATCTGATATTGCTTTTAACTTCTTCATTTTTTTTTTTTTTTGTTTAAGACCATTTTTCTTTCTATTTTCTTCCAAGAAGTGAAGAAAAGTCCTGGGAGTGGGGTGGGGACAGTGTTCCTTTCTGGGCCATTCAGATCTCCACTGCCCTCAGCAACCACAGCCTCAGACAGCTTCCTCCCACCCACTGACCTGCCACTGCTGCCCCCCAAAACGGGGGCATGGACTGATCTGCAGTGCCTCCTCCTTCAGCACCCACCAAGCATCATGCCCATTGTGTGATTGGGGAGATGGAGGCCCTGGGGGAGAAGAATGTGGAGCCCAGGGTCACTCAGTGAGAGAGTGTAAGAGGGGCTGAGCAGGGGTGAGGCTACTGCTTCCCAGGATCTATAGAGCTTTTCTCAAGCCAGGAACCACGTTAACTTTGGCAGGCTCCATCTCATTGAATCCTCAGGTCCACCCTGTGATTATTGCATTGTCCTAATCCCCACATTATAGGAGGGGAAACTGAGGTCCTCAGAGGGGAGGTTGCACAGCTAGTAAGTGGCAGAACGTGGGTGATCCCCAAGACCATCCCTGTGTCTAAACACTCAGGACTGTTCTTTTATAGGTGAGATTATGTCAGCAGAAGCTCTCTACAAGGAGAGGTCATGGAATGGCAAAAACCCCTCTCCCCCGGCTCTGAGATTCCCTGCCCAGTTTAATTGGCTTCACACAAGGATCACCAGCTGTGTGCTCTGGTGTGGGACTCTTTCCGGGTGGGCCCTGGGAGCACTGGGACAGGAGTGACCTCCTCAGAGACTGTGACTAGATCAACTTTGCCATGATCAGGTCACCATGGTCCCTGGCCCTCTTGCCTCCTGCCTGTTGGAGTGGGGAATAAAGGGTTAACTGCTGCTCCTGGCGTTGATCCGGGTGGGGTTCAGAAAGTGTCCTGGGCTGGGCCACCGGGCAGCCAGCTGAAGTTCCTGTCCCCTGCTTGGCCCATGTGACTTAGGGCAAGCCCTCAGCCTTCTCTGGCCTTCCAGCTAGAGCCCAAGCTCCAACCGCGGGCTCCAGTGGGAGAACCCCACCCCCTCCCCCAGAGCGACGGTCCCCAGGGAGGCTCAGAGCTGGGAAGCGGCCCCCCACCGTGGCGGAGAGCGGCCCAGCGGCAGCCAGCTGTTGGGGGACAGATGTAGGGGGAGCTGAGAGAGGAGTTCTGGGGAGGGGCCTCGGGCCCGGGACCTCCGAGGCGCAGGGCATTTTAACCTCATAATTGCTGGTTCTGCTTTTTCTGGCTTCTCCTAAGAGTTTGCCTAGGAAGGAAGGAACAGAGGGAACAGAAAAGGCTCCTCCTCCACTCCATCTTGCTGTCCTCTTAGAATCTCTCTAAGGCCATCCTCTGAGTGTTCTGAACTCAAAATACCTGAATTCTGGTTTGAGTTTCCGCACCAGACTCTCCGGCTTCCTAACTAACATTGGTCTTCCCATTCGGAGCTTCGGTTTAGCTTCGGGTATCTTAATAAGGCGGAAAGGAGTCGTAGTGAAACTCCGAAAGGCTCTTTCGTTGAGGCTCATTCATCCAACAAATAATGGCTGAGCACCAACTCGGTATCCAGAGGAAGTGGGCCGGGAGAGTGAGCTTGACCTGGCCAAGGGCGCACAGCTCTGCACAACCAGGAGTACCTAGATGTCTCTGTTCCCTACTCAGGGAAGAGAGGGTAAGGAGATGTACTATGGCACCCCGCTCCTTTCAGCAGCTGTCAGTATGCGCAGCGTCTGCCGGACTCCTCTCCACGCCCAAAGCGTATCTGCCCTTTGCGCCTTTACCCCACGGCGCGCGCCGGGATCCAGGGAGGGGCGCGCACAAGGCTGGGGGCGGAGGGGCGGTAGCCGCGCCCCCTAATCCCTTTGGCGCTCCCTTCGCAGCTCCCGAACACCCCATTCTTGAAGTTTCGTTGTCTCGCCGCCGATTTCGCTGCTTCCGGAATCCGGCGGCTCGGGCCTCACAGCCCGCCTGGGAAGGAGTCTATCGGTTTGTCAGAGAACCTCGATCCGTAAGCCTCCTCGTGCCCCCTTGTTTGTGCCATTGACCCCTGCCCTGGGTGGAGGATACGTTTCAGGAGCGGCCCTCAAACTCATCCAAAACTGTATAATGACCCCCTCACTCCCATCCAAGGACCCATCGCGAAGGCGATTTCGTTGACTGGGACGAACCACGGCGAGCGCGGGGAGATCCTAGGGCTGGGACAGCTTTTATCATTTGGGGTGACGCGTGGAGGGTGGGAAAGTTGGTGAGAGCTCACTCGCGGGGTCCGCTGGGGAGCAAGGAATGTAAGACGTACAGCGTAGGCGCAGAAGGCGCCCGCGGATCGGTCGTGTGGAGCAGAAAGATCGGGGTGCGCGGGGTGTCTTGGACTCATCTCTGGCAAAGGACAAGGAATCTCGCACAGCCGCGCGCGAGGATCCGGGGTCGTGTGCTCTGGCGCAGCTCACGGGTCGTGGCCCACGGAGACCACAGGTTTGAGACGCAGTCGCTCTCATGTGGCCTCTGAAAGGCCGGGACCTTCCCCTCCCCGGCTCTCCCCTCTCCCAGGGAAGGCACTCCCCGCCTCCCCGAATCCGCTGGGCCTCAGGCCCTACGCACGGGACTTTCTGGGACCCGTGGCTGGGAGCTGGGACTCGCGACAGGGTCAAACCAGGCCCGTTTCCAGTTAATACACCTGGGACACATCCCTAATCATCTCTCGCCCAACTGCTTACGCAGGTTCGAGGTTCCTTTTTGCACTTCAGAGCGCACCTCAACCCCGAGCCCCACGCTCTTTGTGGTCTTGGGCAAGTCACTTGTCCGCTCTGAACCTCCGATTCCACGTGTGCAAAATGGGTACCAGAGTCTCCACCTCAGGCGGCTTGCGTTGCGCCCCGGGACCCTGGATCGCTCTACTTGCTCTGCCCTCGGCTGGTCGCTGTCTCCCAAGGTCAATACGTACTCCTAATCCGCGTACTGGCAGTCGGGCCGCAGAACTCCGGGTCCGCCCTTCGGTGAGAGTAGGCAGGGGTGGGCGAAGCGGTTTCCTCTCCCTTTTACTGAGGGATTGGGAAAGAAACCGCGGGCTGTGCTAGGCGGTCCCCTGGGGAAGCCGAGTTTCCGAGGTCCGGACCGCCTCAGTTTAGGGGGCGGTTCACCCAGCAGACGCGCGCAGCACAGCCCGAATGAGTAAACCGCGCCGCCAGCCACAGGGCTCCCTTACGCTCCGGGTCAGAGACAGTTGCGTTGGAGTTACGTCTGGAGTCGGGGCGGGCCGAGGCTTCCTCGCTCCCGCACTCAGTTTAACCCAAGACCGTTTATTTAATTGACAGTTGCTTGCCTTTGCCAAGGCAGGCGAGGCTGTAACCAGAGTGCATTTGCTCGGCTGGTTTCTGGGCACATTCACAGGCAATTCTGAGTGCTCCTCTGGGTGGAAGTGTGCCGGCCCTGGGGACACAGAGGCAGATCTTGGTCCTCTCCCAGGAATACAGCGGGTGGGAGGGAAAGCCGAAGAATTCGACATTTACAAACCCGCCTGAGGAACGCTGCTAGCCTGGTGCTGGAACTGGGGGACTCTTCAGGGAGAGGGTGTACGAAGAGCACTGTCTGTGCAAAGGCTTGGGCTGGGGAAGGCGCTTCAGAGGAGGCCATAGAGACCTGGCACTGACCTTCCATCAGGGCTGCCTGGGACTCCTGCTTGGGTGTGGGGTGGGGAAAGTGAGAGAGGAGATGAGTCTAAGAGGCTGTGGTCTGCTGGGCTTTGTGAACTCCAAGGATCTTGGAGCAGATCCCGAGGGTAGAGTGGAGTCACCAAAGGATTTTAAGCAGGGCAGAACAGGATTCACTGTGCATGCTGGAAACTTCGCTGTGGCCACTGTATGGAGGAATGGTTGTTGGCCCCTGGTAGAGCTGGCAACAGGCAGAGAGGGCAGATTCTGGCCTAGGAGGGCAGCTGTGGCACTGCACCTGGATCCCAAAGATACGTAGGAAAAAGAACCAGCAAAGCCAGGTGATTGGTTAGATGTGGGGTTGAGGAGAGGGAGGGGTGCATGGTTTAGGTTTCTGAGCTTGAGGGGCTGGATGAATGGTGGCTTCATTCCCTGAAATAGAGTGCACACCAGAGGAAACTTGAGGGTTGGGACAGGGTCATGGGACGAGTCATCTACTTAACGAACAAACCTTCCCTGGGGTTCAGGGGTCAGGTCTTGCGCTGACTTCTAGGACAGGGTAAACCTGTTGCTGCTTCCTGGAGGGGCTCCAAGGTCGCTAGTGGAGGCAGGCATACCCAAACAGCCGCACTACAAGACAGGGGGTGGGTGGGTGGGGGGAGATGGGGAAAAGGCCCAACATGAAAGGCTTAAGGGGGAGGGGACATTTGATCTGGGCCTTTTGTTTGTTTGTTTGTTTGATTTGGGACTGGCTGGTACTTAATAGCCCGCAGAGTATTAAGCAATAGCCTTCTCAGTGTCACCTAGCTCAGCTTGAGGCAGGAAAAGTGAGAACTCAGAGGGTTAAACACTTTGCTCAAGGGCACAAAGCCAGCAAGTGTATATCTGTCTATGCTTCCAAGAAACTGAGTATCTCTACTACTGGGGTACAGTTTATTCATCTTGGGTTTCTACCCTTGCGAGCTGTGTGACGTGCAAGTTACTCTAACTCTCTGGTCCCCATTTTCCTCATCTGCAAAATGAAGATTAACTGGGATAATCAACATAAAACACTTAGAATCTTGCTGGGCACATGGTAAGTGCTCAAAACCTTGCATGTTACTGTGTTATTATATTTTCCCTAACATGATATATTTTAATGAACAGATTAGTTACATACAAATGTAAGGGATCATTGTAGAAAACTTGGAAAACTCAGAAAAGCACCAAGAAGAAAGTAAAAACCACCCACCAGCTCACCTTCACCGTGAAGGTGCATTGGTGTCTGCAGGGGTGTGAAATACAGGGCAGATCCAGGCAAAGGGAAATTTGGGTGAGCAAAGGCCAGGAGGCAGGGTGCTGGCAGGCCAGTGGGATTTGGAGGGGAAAGGGGGAGCCTGTCTGAGCCTCGCCACCCCCCTTTCCTGTCCCGGTGTCCCGCAGCCGATTTGGGACCAAGTGTGCACGGTGCGGTCGACAGATCTATGCCAGCGACTGGGTGCGGCGGGCACGCGGCAATGCCTACCATCTGGCCTGCTTTGCTTGCTTTTCGTGCAAGCGCCAGCTGTCCACGGGCGAGGAGTTTGGCCTGGTCGAGGAGAAGGTGCTGTGCCGCATCCACTACGACACCATGATCGAGAACCTCAAGAGGGCCGCCGAGAACGGTACCCAACCCGCCCCACCCAGCACCCTGCCACACCTCTGTGCCCAGCCCTCTCCCACCCCACCCCAGCACCACAGGAACTGACCACACTCCTCTAGGAGCAGGCGCCTGATTCACCACCACGGAGCATGCGCTTTTGGCTCCACTGTTTGCTTGGGCGTATGAAGTCACAGTCTGCCTCTGCAACTGTTTTCTCATCTGTAAAATGGAGCTAATGATAAGACAGACCCCTTATCCAAGATGACTAGGAGACACTCAAGGGAGCCCTAGAGATGATTCTCATAATGTGGTAGCCTGCTCCACCTTTGGCCAGCTCTGGTTGGCCTGAGGACTTGCCCCCTCCTGCTGCCTGGACCTGGCCATGGGCCAGTCCTGGAGAGATGATTCCACTCTGTTCTCCCAACTGCTGTGCCAGCAGCTCCAAGCCGGAGGTTTGCGGGTGGAGGTTTCATCCTGGACTGTAAAGAAAAAGACTTTGAGTCTGGAGATGTGAGCTCTGTTTTGCTTCTGGGAAATGTGTGAAGCTTTCTTCTCTGGGCGTCAGTCTCCCCATCTGTGCAAGATACTCTGTCAACGAGAAAGATCCCTTGTGTCTCCCTAAGACACATAGGCCAGCAGACAGGGTCCACATCTTCCAGGGACTGTGAGGGCTGAGTCACGGGGGTTGGTGGTTAGAAAGGGGTGGGAATAGAGGTTGGGCTGAGGGCAGAGTCAGGGATCCTTTCCATCATTTTCCTGTCTGGGTCTTTGGAAGCTGCTAATTGCCCGTAATGTGGATTATTTTGTATAATCCTTACAAAAACCCTAAGAAGTAGCTGATGTGTCCCCATTTTACAGACGAGGAAACAGGCAGAGGTTATCTGCAGTATGGATTTGCCAAAGGTTACACATTAGCAGGCTGGCTTGACTCCAAAGCCCAGGCTTTTAACCACCATAGCATATCACCCTATTCCCAAGCTCCAGGGACCCTTAATTAGACTTCATTAAACAAGGGAGGCTGCTGGGATGTGGCTGTCCCTATAAGTGTCATGTTCCCATTGAGAAAATGGCACACCAATCCTTGTCCTGCCTGCTCTCCTAGGGGACATTAATACCACAAAGTGTCTATTCCATCCTCAGGGCCTCTCGGGAAGTGTATGGACCACCCTGCCTCAGTTTCTAGGCTGGGAACTTGTCAGGAATTTCTAGGGTGTTCCAGACCATGGCCACACCAAGGCCATCACTTTCTCCTGCCGGGATCAGGACTAAAAGTGGCCTATGTGGGGAGCAAGTAAGGCTGGGGTTGTATGAAGTTACCTGCCGTAGTGGCCAAGTCAGCAGTGGCCCTGGGATGGAATCCCAGGAGTCAGGGCTCCCCCTATACCATGGTCCATCAGTGACCTCCTTCCTATCTGGACCAATCAGGACTACCCCTAGCCACACCCTTGCTAGTTACAACTCTTGCTCTCACCTCTGTGCCACTCCAGACACTTAACCATGTAGGGCAGCTTGAAGGCTTGGGGCCTTAGATCTCCTTTACTGACCAGCCCTCAGTTTTGATACTGTTTTACTCTTTATTTATTATATTTTAAATTTTAAGTAGGCTCCATGCCTAAGGTGGAGTTTGAACTCAAGACCCCATAGATTAAAAGTCACATGCTCTATCAACTGAGCCAGCCAGGCACCCCTGCTGTTTTTACTTTTAAGCTTAAACACACATCCTTCCATCATAGAACACTTAGAAAAGATGGTTAAGCAAAAAGAAGAAGATAAAGATCACTCTAAACGTTACCACCTCTCATATTTTAGTATCTATCTTCCCAGATTTTTTTTTCTCTGTATATATGGTGGCATGTTGGTTTGGTTTCCCCCCCAACATAGTGTTTTCATAATTTAAAAAAAAATTACAACTAATTGTGAACAGTGGTGGAATTACTGGTGATTTGGTTTTCTTCTTTGTGTTTATCTGAATTTTCTAAGTTTTTGATAAGAAGTCTTTATTACCTAGAAAAATGAGGTATTAAAAATAAAATGGGAATGTATTTAGTGTGATTGTGAAAGTCATAGAACTGGAAAGAGAATGGCTAACATATGCTCCAGTTAATAAAATTAAATGTTAGAGAAATAAAGTGATATATGATTGCTGTAAAAACCTCAGCAGTTACAGGAATATTGAAAGTAGTGTCTCCATTAGATGCATAAATGCGAGCACCTTGGTGTGTATCCTTTCAACCTTTTTGCTTCCATATATTTTACAAAATTAGAATCACAGTTCTGTAACCTGCTCGCATCTTACCTCCACCAGCCTTTGGTTTCCCCAGTTCAGCTAAGAGGGAGTCCAGTCTGGGCCACTAGGGTCTGTCAGCTGTAAGCTACTAGCTGAGAAAGGTCCTGGGTCAGGACTTTCTTCTCTTTGAGCCTCGGTTTCTTTCCTCTGCTGTAAAATGGGGCCGTGAGCCAGACACACAGGACACACCGAAAGAGCAGCGTCTGGTACTTAGAGAACGCTCAGAAATGACAGCCCCTTTTCTAAAGACAGAGCTCAGGGACTAGGACTCTGGGAACCCCGCTCCCAGCCAACTCCACTCCTGACCCTTCCAGGGACCAGCTGCCCCCACCCCCGTCCTTTCCAGGATGCCACTAGAAGAGATGGGGACGCGTGGTCAGCCACTTCTGTCACCCCCAGGGAACGGCCTCACGCTGGAGGGGGCAGTGCCCTCGGAACAGGACAGTCAGCCCAAACCAGCCAAGCGCGCGCGGACATCCTTCACCGCCGAGCAGTTGCAGGTACCCGGGCGGGCCGCGAGGGGCCGAAGGTGGGGGCGGGCCCTTGAGGTAGGCGGGGCCGAGAAGGCCTCTGGCTCCGCCCCTTCTGCCCGGACCCGAGGGTGGTGGGGAGGGGCCGTAGCTGTCTGGGGCGTGGCCTCCGGGCCGGATCCTCTCTGATTGGGCCGGGGTCTAGGAGACCTCCGCGCGTTCCTGCCTCACTGCCCCTTTTGCTCCCCGCAGGTTATGCAGGCGCAGTTCGCGCAGGACAACAACCCCGACGCACAGACGCTGCAGAAGCTGGCGGACATGACGGGCCTCAGCCGGAGGGTCATCCAGGTGGGGCCGAGGGAGGGCGGGGCCTTGGGGGCGGGGGCGAGGCCTAGGGGCCCGGGGCGGGCCCACCAGCGTGTGCAGGGCTAGCCAGCCACAGGCCCGGGCGCACGTGGCCGCCCTTACGCGGGAGGCGACGAAGTAGTCCCGCGTGGTGTCTCCCAGCGGCGCGTCCGACCCTTTTCCGCGAGGCTGAGGCTGCTGAGGCTGTCGTTCCAGGTGTGGTTTCAAAACTGCCGGGCGCGTCATAAAAAGCACACACCACAGCATCCCGTGCCGCCCTCCGGGGCGCCGCCGTCCCGCCTCCCTTCCGCCCTGTCCGAGGACATCCACTACTCCCCGTTCAGCAGCCCGGAGCGGGCGCGCATGGTCACCCTGCACGGCTACATTGAGAGTAAGTGAGCGCACCACCAAGGCTGCTGGGTCTGTGGCGGGGGGGCACGCGCAGCAGCGCGCGTGAGGCGGAGGCGTGGGGCGGACTTTAGGAGCCTGGTGGGTGAAGACGTCGGGTCTGCAGTCCCTCGGACCTAGGGGTTGGAGAGAGGGGCTAAGGTCCCGGTCTTTGCCTTAGGGAGACGGGACCCTTTGTAGAGAAAAGCCATTTGGCCACTCAAAAAATACTTTCCAAGTACCCACTGTGTGTGCCAGCGCCCAGGGACTAGGGAGAGAACAGGATGGGGAAAGCCTTTGCGTTTTGGTGGAACCTGCGTTTTGGTGGGAGAGAGAACGTGGCACGATAACCAGATAGATAGAGCATGGTTTTAATCCTGATGATTGCTGTAGGAAAGGAGCTGGACGCAAGCTTGTGGAGATGCCTCCTTTCAGCAAGCAGAGACTGGAAGGATGGATAGGAATTAGTGAGACACAAGGAGAGGGGATGTAGGAGTGCCCAGCAGCAGAGGAGCTGAATGCAGGCAGGCCATAGCCCAGAAAGCACCGTGGCATGGGTGCTTTTGGGGTTGCAGAAGGCAGCCAGTGTGGCAGGAGTATTCAGAGCTAGGAGGCTGAGGGCAAATGACCTACCCTCCTTGAATCTCAGTATCCTCAGCTGCAAACTGGGACATTAATAATGCCTATTTCACAGGGTTGTGAGAATCCACTCATGTGTTCAGTAACTACTCTCTGAGTGCCTTCTGTCCTAAGCACTGGAATACAACAGAGAACAAAACAGACCCAAATTTGTGTGCTCTTGGGGTTCACATTCCAGAGTGGGACGTGGGTGGAGAGAAAATCAGCTAATAAAGGAGGGAGGAGATGGCATGTCAGTGGGGACTGGAGACGCCATGGGGGTGATGGATCGGGTCTGGTGGAGTGACCTTTGAGCAGGAACCTGGAGGAGAGAGGGAAGTGGCCTTGTGAATTTCTGGGGGAATGGACGTTCTCTATGTCTGCTAACAAGCAGGTGCTTATTACGGATCTTCATTCCCTTTGAACTTGTTTGTTTCCTCAAAGCTGGGTGTGACCAGAAAAATAGAAGTGGCCACAACATACCCACAAACATAAATCCTCCCTTCTCCGGCTCCAAGTAAAAGGGAAAGAGAATGGGGAGCATCAGAGAGAGAGCCCTGCTGTTCACTGAGCCCCTGCCATGGGCCAGACACTATACTAAGCACGTGTGTAATCATTAGCTATCACTGTCTCATTGCACAGATGAGGAAACCCAGGGTCCTCAGTAATGGGAGCCGGTATTCCTTAATGATTGACTGTGGGCTTTAGGGTGAGACTGTCGGGCTTCTGATCCCAGCCGTGCCACTCACTAGCTGTGGGACATCAGGCAAGCTTCTTAGCTTCCGTGAAAACCAATTTCCTCATCTGTAAAAATGAGGATGATAAGGCTTCTCTCAGAGCATCAGATAAGATCGCTGACGTCAAGTCTCCAGCATTCAGTCCATTGGGGGAAGTCCTAGCTGCTCTCCTAGTGGTGGTGGTGGTGGTCCTGGCTGGCACAGCTGGGGGTGTGGAATCCTGCCTATGGCACCAGGCAGCCAGTTGGAAACCATGTCTCTTTGCACTGTGTCATTTCTGAACCATCTGCTCTGGAGGAGGGACTTTTCTTCCTTTCTTTTCTAAACAATGATTTATGTTCAGGTTGCACAGAGTCCACAGAACTATCTAGATCATCTGTTAAAGGCACCAAGGACTAGGGACTCTCTAGATACCTGGAGTCTGGGCTGCCAGCTAGCACTTGCTGTGAAGCTGGCAATGGGTCTTGGTGACCTCTTTGGAAGTGGGGCCATGGCATCCAGAGTCAGGCCCCGGGACTCCCCTCACAGACTTTGTCAATGAAGGCTAGATATGTCTTGGATGCTCAGAGAAGGGGCTGAGGGTGCCGTCTCCTTTTTACTTTGAGATGAAACCCAGCATAGGGCTGGAAGTGTCAAGGGTGTTTGGACCTGTCACCTCTTGCTGCAGGACTGAAGGACACCTCAGCAGTTTGCTTGGAAGTTAACAAAAGTCACACAATTCTGAGTTCCCTGGGGCCTCCGAGCTTGGAAGCTGATAAAAAGCTTTGGAACGAGACCCCAGAAAGATGCACACACACACATAGTTTTCAGTGTAATCCCAGACTGTTCATGGACTTCTAGAATGCCCCAGGATAAGAATCCCCAATCTTGGGGCACCTGGGTGGCTCAGTGGGTTAAAGCCTCTGCCTTCAGCCTGGGTCATGATCCCAGGGTCCTCAGCAGGAAGCCTGCTTCCCTCTCTCTCTCTCTGCCTGCCTCTGTGCCTACTTGTGCTCTCTGTCTGCCAAATAAATAAATAAAATCTTAAAAAAAAAAAAAAGAATCCCCAATCTTATACAATTGCTTTATTCTACCGATGAGGGAACAGTAGCTCAGAGAGGCACAGTGACTTGTCCTAAGTTACATATTAATTATAAGTCTCTGTACTGTACAGGGCTCTGCCTTGGGACCACGTGACCAGAGAGAAAGAAGGGTAGGGACAAGAGAAGCCACGGACTTCTCCCCTGTGGTGGCAAAGCCCTGAAACATGAGAGATTTGGGTCAGATACAAGGATGGAACTTCCCCCACCATTTTAGATGTTGGAATAAGGTACAGAGATTCACACAACTGATATTCAGCGAGTACCTGCTAGGTGTCAGGCCTCATTCCAGGTGCTGGAAATCCATAAAGATCTAGAGTCTGGAAAACAGACAAAAATTCTGGCCCTCATTACAGCTTATATTCTAGTTGGCAAAGACAGACAATGACAAGTCAACAGTAAAAATGTACCGCAAGTCAGATGATGGCAAGTGCGAAGGAGGAAAAATAAAGCTGGGAAGGAGGCCAGGGAGGGTAGGGGTGAGTGTTGTTGGTGTTGGGCTGCAGTTATAAATAGGGTGGCCAGAGACAGCATCATTAAGGTGACATACAAGTGGAGGGTCCTCTAGGAGGCATAGGGTAAAGCCTGAGTGATACCTGGGAGATAAGAAGGGAGAGGGCATTAAGAGGGGAGACTAGTAATGGGGTAGAGCTTGGTATGTAGGTGTTGAATTACATATTAGTTTAGGAGTGTTTGTCAGTGAGCTGGACAGTTATCACATAGCACTTAATAGACTGTAAAGCTTTTTACACCAAGCATTACAACCAACTCTGTTGAAGTTTTGCCCAAGGCCATGCACAGCCAGTACATGGTCAAAGTGAAACTGGTCCCAGGGCTCCAGCTTGCTGAGCATGGGGTGCATGGGCTTGTGCGTGGAGGCTGCGGGATGGTCTCCAAGGCGTCCTCTCCTCCACAGGTCAGGTACAGTGCGGGCAGGTGCACTGCCGGCTGCCTTACACCGCACCCCCCGTCCACCTCAAAGCCGACATGGATGGGCCGCTCTCCAACCGGGGTGAGAAGGTAAATGGAGCCCGCTGGGTGTGGTGGGGGAGAGTTGTCCGGCCAGGGATGGGTTTCTGGCAGGCACCACGCCACTCTGTGGCAGACCCCCTCTGCCAGAATCCTTCAGCCCCCACCTGGCCCCCAGAGCAGGTACTTGAGCCGCGTGTTCTATGGGCCCAGCCCCTCCACAGGCCTCCTTCTAGGCCTCCACCAATACTTTGCCTCTTTTTTTTTTTTCCCCAGATTTGTGAATTTAGTTACTTTGCTCACATTTTGTGGTTCCAGGAAAGGCTTCTATGACACACCACTCTGCATCCCACCCTGTCACCTGTTCTTTCTCCTTCCTCACTTTTATCCCTGTCTGTTGAGTGAGCACCCGTATCAGGGGGGACCCCTGGGATAACAGGGCAGCAGGGGACTTTGGTCAGCTGGCAGGGCCTCCTTTGTGGAAGCGGGATCTCTGGTTATCTCAAGCATCAGGTCTGAACATACAGAAGGCTGCTTAGACATCCCCCAGGCCAGTGGCCTGAAAGCTTTGTTTCTAAGCACCGGAACCTTTAAAAAAATTTTTTTCCAGAACCCATAAAACAGATAAAAGTAAGTAGAGCTGCTCTAGATGAAACCACAGTGTGTATAGGACCCCAGTTCCCTCTCTGTGCTGAGACGCCTCTCAGTGAGCCTAGCAGGCCTCTGTCCTAGGACAGCCCCTCGTTTTAGAAGTGGGGAAATTGAGGCACAGCTTGCTGCAGGTCCCAGAACCTGGATGGGAACCTGTGTACTCCCCTCATCCACTCCACTAACATTTGCTATGTACTGACTGTGCTTGGCAGCCCGAGTCAGTGGCCAGGAACACAGAGGTGAGGAGAGCAGGGTTCCCACTCTGTGGGGGCCACAGGCTGGAGGAGGAGACATGGCAGAAGCACTACAGTGTGAGGAAACTGATGGGGTAGCCCATGGAGCTGGAGAGTCGGGGCCCAGCTCAGGAGAAGCACGAGGAGGAGTCTCTGGAGGAGGGCAACGTCTGTGCTCAGGCCTGAAGGCTGAGCCAGAGTTCATCAGGGAGAGCACGAGCCACCCTGGCTCTTGGGGAGCCCTGAGCAGTTCAACGTCGCTGGGGCACAGGCTTGAGAGGAGCAGTGCAAGGAGGGGGGACTCAGGGCTGCAAGGCGGAGGAGTCTGTACTTTGTTCTGGGGCGCAGGGAGGCCCTGGAGGCTTCTTTTTGAATTTTATTTTACTTATTTTATTTATTTGCTTTTAAGGATTTTATTTTTTAAGTCATCTCTATACCCAGCACAGGGCTCGAACTCACAACCCCGAGATCAAGGGTCTCACGCTTTACCCACTGAGCCAGCCTGGGACCCCTGTTTTATTTTAATTTATTTTGTGTTATTTTATTTTATTTTATTTTTCTAGTTTTATTGAATGGAGGCCTCTTCTGGAGACATTGCTGTAGCAGGCCTCAGGGAGGCAGGGAGCCCCAGGAGTCAGCAGGTGTGGTGGGCCAGGAAGACTGGGCCAGTTCCTTCCAGCTGGAAGGGCCTCCAGGGACCTTCCAGGCCAGCAGAGCCCAGCCTTGGCGTGCCTCAGAATCACCTGGGAAGCTTGTACAGAAGCAGATTCCCCAGCCTCCCCTCTATAGAGTCTGCTGGGGAGGCCTGGAGTGGGGAGCCACTCCCGCAGGGCACCTCTGCTAATCCTGAATGAGCCCCTGCTGGGTGCCCGGCTGTGCGCTGGGCGCCATGGGGCTGGGATATGGTGCGGACAACCTGGTGGCTCAGGTGGATTGAGAAGTGAACAGCAGCGTGCAGTACAAAAGCCCACAGATCTGGGGGGGGGCGGGGGAGTGCGTCCCAGGAACACCCCCCAAGATTGCCCCACTCCCAGCAAGAGCTGATGTTGCTCCAGCAAAGCCTCCAGTCCCAGCACATGCTTTCCGTACTTTGATTGATGTTTGTGGGTGTGGGGATGGCCATCCTCAAGGTAAAGATAAGGAGACTGAGGCTCAGAGCAGCAGCTCACCAGTGCCACACCGTGAGTGTGGGTAGAGCTGGCCTCCATCCCAGGACTGCCCGCCTTGGAGCTGCCACTCTCCTCTGAGGGGCACTTGTGCTGTCACTTGGCACAGGGCCAGAAGAGGCACGCTGGCACTGTCCCTGTCCTCAAGGAGCATGTGGCTCAGAGCAGGAGGTGAGCAGCGTGACAGAGCAATTGAAGTGAGGGATGAACATGGCCTTGGAAGACCCAGAAGAAGGGGCCCTGAGCTCTCAGGGAGAAGCAGGGAATGGCAAGAAGGGTGTTCCATGTCAAGAGAAGAGCATGTGCAAAGGTCCAGAGGCAGAGAGGAGCCTGGGTCTGAGGGACCACGGGGTGATTAACATGACCGAGGCCCAATGAGGTGGCAGGGGTCATACCACGAAGAGCCTGGACCATGGAGCGAGGGGCTTAGGCTCTATCTGCAGCACGGGGGGAGCCTCAGAAATGTTTCGGGCTGGGCTCAGCACTTGGAGCCGAGCCTTGTCTCCTGGTTACTCAGCTAAGCTTGTGGTTACGTCTGGTTCAGTCTGAAGGATGAGCCAGGCTCGGGTCTGAAAGCTTTTGCTGGAGAAGGTTTCTGGCCCCTGGGTTTGGCTGCCTAGCAAGAGTTTTCTCCCCAACTTAACATCCAGCAACTTTGCAAAGAAAAAAAAAAGTCTCTCCCTCCTTCATGACCTCCCACCTTCTCACTGTCAGTTCTTCCTGCCAGCTCCTGGGGACCTTTTCTGTCCACCTCTTGCCAAACCCACGCGACCCGGTGGGCGGTGTGTGATCAGTCCAAGAGTGTATGGACTTTCTCCCAAATCCCTCCAGGCTTGTGTGGCCGAGTCATGAGGAGACTCAGTACCCCGCACGGCAGGCTCAGAACCCACTCAGCACCAGCCCTGGTGTGGCCAGGAGGACAGCACTCTGAGCATTGGCAGGGAGCACCCCCTGACTCTGCCACATCGTCATTTGGCTACACGTGCCTGAGAGTTTCCAGAACTGCCTTTCTCCTTGGTCATGTCCCCTGATTCCACAGTTCCAGAGCTTGGAAAGCCCTTAGAAATCAGGGCCATCTTATCATGGATTAGACGGAGAGACTGAGGCCCGCAGAGGGTAGGATCTTACCTGAGAGGGTGGGGTCTTACCTCTCCTGAGAAAGCTTCTCTCCGCAAGGGACCAAAGCCAGGCCTCCCAGTGGTCAGAGAAGAGCACTGCCCGGGCTGGGGGAGACAGTAGTGTGTGAGCGCTGGTGTCAGGCTGACTCCGAATCCACAGTCTGCTTCTCTGAGCCCCCATTCCCACGCCCACAGCAGGGGGATAATAACAGTTGCCACCACCGAAGGCTGTTGCTGCGAGTCAGTGCAGCGACGCGTGGGAAGCGTTGAGCACAGCCCTTAGGCCGCAGAACAGGCTCCCTAGAGGCGGGTTATCATGATTCTGCTACAGACATCGTCACCGTTACTTCCTGCAGCTCCTCTTCATAGTAAACACTCTGGGCAAGGGACGTTCCCGATCCGAAAATGGAACAGCCAAATAGCCATGCCCGCTGGATGTCCCCGGATCACCCTGACAATGTTACTGTGACGAGGCACCTCCCGCCGACCAGCCGGCCCATAATCCTTGACCTGCCCTGCAGGGAGCTGGCTGTGCACGGGAGTGGGGGTGCAGGGACAATGAGAGGTCAGGCCAGTGCTTGAGGTGGAAGAGGGCGAGGGAAAGGGGCAGGCGGTTCCTGATCACCCACGTGTGTCAGGCACCTGACTGCCTTTGGGCTTCATGAAGATCCAGTGAAGTGCTTGGCCCGTTGCCCAGGGCGTGGTGAGCGTCTACGACTACTGTCCCCATGGCTCGCAGAGGCAGAGGCGATGTGTTACAACGCAGAGAGCTTGGTCTTGGGCCAGGCCTGGGTCCACCTCTTTCTCGTTGTGGGATCCTGGGCATACTGATTTTCACCTCTCTGGGCCTCAGCACCCTCCCTGTGAAATGGGCATAATCGTGGGGCACCCTCACAGGGCTGAGGTTTTCATCCCATAACATAAGTGAGGCCCTTCCCACGGTGCTGGGCACCGGACACAGTGCCCCGCAGACAAGTCTTGCTGCTCTCTGATCTCACTGAAGCCTCCTCCTTCCGAGAGAGAGCTTTTGTCACCCCTGTTCTCCAGATGAGGAAACAGGCTCAGAGAGGTGCAGTGAGTGGCCCAGGGTCTCACAGCAAATAAGTGTTGGAGCTAGGATTTGAACCCAGATCTGGGCCCTGAGCAACCCGCATTCTCTATGTGTTTGAGGACCTCTGTGGGGGGGGGCGATGCCCGGTGGGGCAGGGCCCGGACTCAGCCGCCTCCCGCGCCCTCCTCTTGCAGGTCATCCTTTTTCAGTACTGATGCCGCGGGCCCTGGTGCCTCTGTCCGCGGGCACCCCACCACCACCCCGCAGCCGCTGAAAGCCGGTATCCGAGCCACTGCCAGGGATCCACCCGCTCCGTACCCACCGTCCCCCGCCTTCCTGACCGCCACCAGCCGGGCCCTGGGGCCTGGCCTTCCCTCCTCCTGCTGACATCCAGAACCTGCCAAGAGCACTTGCGGGGTCCTCCTCTGGGAAGGCAGAGCTCCCTGAAATCTGGAATCAGGGTGAAAACAACTGGCCTGTTTCCATCTAGACAGGAGTCATCTTCAACTTCAGCTGATTTCAATAGCAAAAGGCCAAATCGAATCGTGCAACGCCAACAGCCTTCTAATTTACAGGTTTTCTTTCTTCCCGTATTGGCCTTTCTTTACTACTTCCTTGCAACCATCTCTGAATTCTGAATAGCCGACAACCCCCAATGTTATCCACTCTGTTGCTTTTGTCTGGAAAACTCTACAGTGTTTGTGGGATGTCCCCAAAGGAAAGCTATGTTCTAATTTTATCATTTCCATCTGTCTGGTTATGTCAAGTTAATTCAGAGAGAGAAGAGGCACTGACCAACACTGAGAGGCCCAACAGGGCAGAGATGGAGGCCTGCCCAGACCAAGAGGTGGGGGATAGGCAGGGGCTGGGGCGGGGGGTGCGGCTGGGACTCCCACGGGAGAAGGCTATGGCTCGCTGGGCTGGTGGGGGGAGGCATCGGCTATTTTAAGGAGACGAAAGAGAAGATGTGGGGTGTGTCTATGGGGGGAGACTCTGTTCCTACCTAGTTATCCAGCATATATAGAGGAGACGTGGCGGAGATGGTGTTTGATACACATAATGGCATTTCTGAACACTTATGCAGGGTAGCATTGGTGGCCACTTGCTGACTCCTGATAGTGTTGGTTGGGCCACGTCTTCCTTGGAGGGGCCATCGTGGAGGGGGAGCTGGAGAAACAGAGCCCAGGGAAATGGCAGTAGGGATGCTCATTCTGGACCCAGGTCTGAGTAGAGAGAGGGTACATGCTGCATAGTGATTGTGCCAAGCCCAGGATTCCAGGGGGGCACGTGGGGGCTTCCCCACCAGCCCTGCACAGAGCCATTCCCACCCCCTCAGGAAAGCGGAGGCCAGACACAGCTGTGCTCACATCCACCCTATTCTGCTGCAACTCTTCCACCCCAAACAAAAGGGCTTGGGCTGCACAAGACCATGATTTATGTTTTCAGGGGACGCCCATTTGTCCCAAGCGTATCCTGTAATTTCAGAATTACTTGGTGTCCTGATGCATTTCCCACCAGAGGCTGCTAGTAAGCCTGTTCTAGCCCAAGTCCTCCCTCCTGCTTTGGTTAGCCCAGTGCACTGCTTCTGGAAGGAGACTAGGGTGGGGAGTGCATGTTCACTGCACGCAGGCATCTGCTGTCCCCACTTTCGCCCGTGGTAGACATCGCTGATGGATTGTATCACTCTCGGAGTCTGGATCAGGTTTCGGAATCCAAAGGCTTGAGGTTGGCGCTTAAAACGAAAACTTATATACCTTTCTTGCTCTCTGGGACCTGGAGGAGGGCGAGGCATGGGTGTAGCCCAAGAAGGGAACGGGCTTCCTTTCCCTTCCGAAGGCAGTTCCGGGGGACTCAGGGCCAAGAGAGGGTAGCACCAGAACGTGGTCAGTGCAGCTCGGTTCAGAGCTCATCCAATGAGTGGCGTGTACTGGCCCTGTGCCGGGGGCCAGTGATCATAAGAGGAGCTGGGGCCCAATCCCTAGTGACTGGGGAGCTCTCCTGCTTCCTTTGATTTTTGTTCCTGATGATTGAAGCCCCAAGCACAGCCATGTGGTACACATGTGGCCACGGCCAAGTGGGCAACCAAACCCTGCCTGGGGGTCACCCAGTACCCACTCTGCCTTGAGCCTCCCCCCAGGGTCTGTTCCTTGCGTGGATCACGTGGTTGTAGCACATTGCCATTCAGACATGTCTCCACTAGACTGTTAGAGCAGCCTGGGAACGCACAGGCCACCAAGACTATTTATTTAAATACAAAACAGAGGGAGAAAACACACACACGGAAAAAAAATTGTAAGCACTTTTTTTTTGTAAAACCAATGTCTGTTTTGTTACATACCTTTCATGTTGTGCTTTGTAAATGTCCTATTTGTGTAATAAATAAAGTTAATGCAAGTAGAAGTGCGGGCACTTAAATCCAGAACACTATGGGATTCCGTTTCTTTCCTGCTCTCCGCTTAAGGACTCCGGTCCCTGGGGGCACGTGGGTGGCTCAGTGGGTTAAAGCCTCTGCCTTCAGCTCAGGTCATGATCCCAGGGTCCTGGGATCGAGCCCCGCATTGGGCTCTCTGCTCAGCGGGGAGCCTGCTTCCCTTCCACCTCTCTCTCTGCCTGCCTCTCTGCCTACTTGTGATCTCTGTTTGTCAAATAAATAAATAAAATCTTTAAAAAAAAAAAAAAAGGACTCCGGCCCCCGGCCCCCAAGGGTTCTGGGCCGCTGGACAGTGCAGTCTCCCTTCCTGGCAATTGGTACTATTTCCCAGTTAGTCAGCTGTGTGCTGCCAAGGCATGATGGTAAGTTTCTTCTCTCATCTAAGCTTGGTAGGCAGTCGTGCTGGCTGCTGTGTCCCGTGTCCCCACTCTTGAACACATGTCTTCTGCTGGGCCCCAAGCTGGCTCTGCAGACTTGGAGAAGGGCCCAGCCCACCAGCCCTAGAGGAGCTCTCAGTCTGGCCAATGCTATAACAGATAGATCCCTCCGACATGCTGTGGGGGCTGGGGTGCGGAACAGAATAGGTGCAAAAGAGAAGATATTGGGGAGCCTGGAAGGGGAAGTGCAGGGGAGCCTGTTTGGAAGATGCGGGAGAATTTGGTCTGGGGAAGTAAAGGGGAATATGGGATGGGAGGCAGGGAGACAAGGAGACAAGTCTCTAGCTTTGACACATACTGGGTCTCCTACTGGATCTCACTGGGTTCCAGAGCCACCATACCCTCTGGGGAGTGAGAGAGAACATCTTTTTGCTCCTGGGCCACTTTTCTTTTAGCAGCAGAACTGTTGGTTCAAGCCAAAATTCTCAATGAGGTAGGGAGTGGAATGGCCCTGCCCTGCCCTGCACAGAGTTGCTCAGAAACCTCAGCTCTGGGTGTACATCGTCCTCACCCCTGCAGGGCCCTTGTCTTTATTTTATTAGTTGTTTCATCCACCATCCCTGGCCCCATTTCTGCCCCTCCCCCCTCCCTTCTTCCAATCCACTTATCAAATGTTGATTTAGATATATGTGTATCTTTCAGAAATAGTTTGTGTGTGTGCTTCTTAGACAAGAATGTGCCTTCTGTTTTCCAAGCGCAGTATGGAGCTCAACTCTGTCATTCTATAGAGGTGACCTGTTGCCCCAGAAGGGAGGAGTAACCCCCAGGATCCCTCCATGGAGCAGCTGAGTGTGCCCAGGCTACCCTCTACTCCTAACTCTACCTACATGCTAATTCCAGTTCACTAGTTTGAGGGCCAGTTTCCTATCCCTGCAGACCTTGTCAGAGCCTTTGAAGGCCCACCTTTTCCTGGCAGCTTTTGGTGAGCCAGGGACAAAGCATGGAGGTGGGGGTAGCATGGGCTGCTGGATCCAGCAGCCTCTATGGAGGGATGGTTATACAGAGATCCAGGATGTCTGTGGCTCAAGTGTGGACATAGAACATGTCACTCCTTCCTCTTCTGGGTTTCAGCTGACACATGATCTTGGGGGTGATGTTGAGAGATACGGGAAATAAGAATGCTTCAGGGAGTGGCACTTGGGAGTGCACGTTGCTAGACCCCATTCCCAGAGATTCTGATTAGCATGTCTAGGGTAGGGTCCAGAAATATCTAATTCACGGGTGATTCTGAAGCCGGTGAAATGAGAATCCCCTAAGAAATCATCTCAAGAAAGTACACTTGGGGCCACTGAGTGCAGAAAGGCTTTATTCCTGAGCTAAAAGTCAGGGTCTGGAACAGCAGGCTGCCCCCAGGGCCGGCCACGGCCAGTGGTGCAGAGGAAACCTCCACCAGCAGCACAGTTCACAGCTTGGGTCGGTGACCCACAATCTCATCCCAGCCCTTGCGACAAGTCCTGATGATCCACTCGTGCTCGTCATCATCTGTAGGGGAAGAGGAAGAGCTGGTCATGCCTGGGGTTTGCTGGGCCTTCTCTGTGCGGGGAGACCCACGGTCAGCATCCTGGGACTGCATTCCAGCACAGGGGTGTGGCTTCGGGGGCCAGGCCAGCTCTGTGCTGGGAAGGAACAAATCTTTCACTAAAACCCGAATCCTCCAGTTGCCTATGAATGCCTGGTCTTGGGGAAATTGAACACAAAGGGGTTTACTGATGGTGGATATCGCCCGTGGAGGCAGGCACGAGGTTACGTGGCCACTCTGAGCTGGGCAGTCCCGACGGGCACCAAGAGAGCAACTTGCTTGGGCATCCGCCCCATCTGACGCCCACAAAGAGCACCCCCTCAGCAGCCAGTACTGGCCCTGCCGGTAATGCCAGGGGCCAGAGCTCAGCTCTTCTTTGTTTCCTTCCTGGGTTTTCCACTGTAGACCCTTTTTTTTTTTTTTTTAAAGATTTTATTTATTTATTTGACAGACAGAGATCACAAGTAGGCAGAGAGGCAGGCAGAGAGGGAGGAAGGGAAGCAGGCTCCCCGCTGAGCAGAGAGCCTGATGCGGGGCTCGATCCCAGGACCCTGAGATGATGATCTGAGCTGAAGGCAGAGGCTTTAACCCACTGAGCCACCCAGGCGCCCCTCACTATAGACCCTTCTAAGAATCCAAGGCTCCACAGGGGAACCTGACACCTCTGTTGACTCCGAGCCTTTCAGTGGAGAATAGAGAGGAGGAACTGATGTTCCTATGGGCCCTATGCTCGTTGATCTCGCTTAATTTAACCCTCGTGAGCACCTGCGGGCAGCAATGCTGTCTTTCTGCAGAGGAACAAGCTGCTCAGAGAGGTCAAGTCACCCGCCCACAGACACAGATTAGTGCACAGGAGAACCCAGAATGTGAGCCCAGGTTGGTCAGACTGCAAAGCTTGTGCTGTTCTTTAAACCTCAGAGAGAGGGAGTGAAATGCAGTCTTTGGTCCCACCATACCACAGTCATCTCTCCAGGGACAGACTTATTTTCCTCCATTATCCCCCAAACCCACACACAGCCCCTCCCCGAGCCCTGACAGAGACCCACTTTAATGGTGGGATATATGCCCCTAAACATGCATGCAGCTCTGTAAAATGTGTGCCGTTGTTTTGTGTGCGAATGTGGTTTTAATTTGCCACCATAAATGGCATTGTGCTGTGAGTCTCATTGTGTCTTACTTCTTTCACTCAACACTACATTTTCAAGATCTATTCTTATTGCTAAATGTACATCTCATTCTTTGCTTCCTATTGCTGCCTAATACTCTGCGGTGGCTTCCTTGTGACGTTTACTATCCACCCTTCCTGGGGAGGACACCCAAGGGTGCCACCTCCCACGCCGGGACAGACGTCGTTGGGCCCTCTCCTTCCCAGACTCGTGGAGAACGTGGAGGAGGAGGAGGGTCTCGGGGTCATGCCTGCACTTCATGACTCCCAGCTAAACCGGAGTTCTTTTCCTAGTGCCATAGCTGTCCCTGCCTCATTCCTGCCTCACCTCCATGTCAGGCCCTAGGGACAGAGAACTAGCTCAAACCCCTCTCCTCACACCATTCTCCTCAGGGCTACAACCCTGGAGCAGCTTTTGTCGCTTCTCCTGACCTGCCTCCCCCTAAGGGATGGGAGTATGGGACTACCTGTCCTCCTCAGGAACACGTGGCAGTAGCCAGAGACCAAGGGCACCCCCTGAGAGCTCAAACGTGGAGGGTCATCCCCAATTCTGCCCTCCCAACCAGATTCCCTTGCCCCCTTCCTCTTCTGGGAAAGCACCCAGCCCAGGATCAGAGAGACAGAGGCTTACTGACAGCCTACTGTGTACTCCATGCTTTGCAAACACCGGTCTTGTGGAGTCTTGGCGATAGCCCAGGAGGGTAGTGGAGGTTCCCTCCCTTTCAGAGAGGTGACGAGCCTTGCCTCACCTCCACAGCCAGTAAAATTCAAACCCATCAGACTCCAAAGCCAGATGGCCCCCACCCTGGGGCTGATGGGGCTGATGTGACAAGGGAGCCAGGGGGCAAGGCTGCCCTGCACAGAGCTAGCCTCCTCTGCCTGCTCCCTGCTATTCCTCTGTATGTGACCTCAGGAAAGAGGCACGCTCTTGCCTTCGAGGACTGCCCGGCGCCGCAGGTGGGCCTCGGTTTCTTCCCAGGGAGGCTGCTGGGGAATCCACGCGTGGCTGTCAAGCCCGGGGGTGGGGACAGCGGCGGCACACAAAGAGTTAAGCGCTGGTGAAGCCCACTTTTGCCACACCGCAAGCAGCCTGGTTGATAATTACAGTTCTGAAGTCTCTGGGCTATTCGAATCTGTGCAGCTGCAAGCTCTTCAGTGCTAACCCCTGAAACCAGACAAACTGGGGGTATTGTGCTAAACCAGCCCTCAGGCCCCTCCCCGATCGTTACAAATTGACAGCAATGGACTTAACAGCCTCTTCACTACCCCTCTCGCTCTCTACCTGGCGGCACAGCCACCAATTTGAATCACAGATGCCTCCCCTCCTGGCAGCTGCTCACCAACCCTCCCTCCACCTCCTCTGCGCAGAGGCGCCCGGTCTCCCCTGGCCCCGCCACGCCAGGGTGAGGCCGCCAAAGCACGTTTCATCAATATTTAAAATGGAATTAAACCTGCCGCTTTGATTAATGCCTCCCAGAGCCCGGGAGTTGTGATTACTATTTTGCAAATTGCAATTGTTGGAATATGTTAATATGATTGTCTGAGAACATCTTCACCTTCTTGGATAATTTCCCCCCCCTTTTCGGCAGGAGGGAAGGGGGAGAGGAAGGGGGGGAAAAGGTTGGGGGGGGGGGCCACGCCGCAAACTCTTTAATCAATTGTAAATTATTACCCTGGACACAATTGCTGGTGGTTCCGAAGGGAAGGGGAGGGAGATTTCTGGTTTGGTGCATTTATCTTGAAAAGTTTGGGCCTTGTTGGCCCACAATTCCACTCTGGGACACGATCCTAAGGGAATAATCTATTTGTCTTCAGTATTATTTAGAGTCAAGGAAATTGAAATAATCTATGTTTCTAAAACAAGAGAAGGCCTACGTTGTTGTGTATTCGGTTAACAAATAATTTCTAAACGGGGACTGTAGGCCCGGTATTGTGCTACAAGTCTGGCTGCAGGGTGGGGTGGGGGAAACTGATTTAGCAGCGCTTGAAAAAGTCGGGTTATGAAGTCTGTATAGTAGCATAGAGATGTTTTTGATATGATGAAAAGGTGGGAAGAGGCAAGAAACAAAATTACATTGACAGCATAATCTGCAAAAAACCGTGCACAGAAGAAAAATTTAAAAAATAACACATTGTACGTGAATAATAGTCATTTCTGAGCAGTGGGACAGATGGGAGAGGTTCTTCTGTTTTGGTATTTCCCAAATCTTCTTAATGTGTATTGACAATCGAAAAAATAAGAAACGATTGTCTTTTCTCTTAACCTCCAACTTAATGCCTTGCTAATTTCATGCATTTGGGGAGTTGAAAAAAAAATATTCCTAGGTTCCTACAAACATCGATGGGGGTTCTTGAATTTCTACAAAGTAAAAGAGCCAGCATGAAAATATTGGTAAAAATGGGAGAATAGACAAATTTCTTGAGCAGAAGAATTCCAGATAAATTCTGTGAAGACTGCCCTCAAGGAGATGGGGCATAACTCCCGGCCAGTGAGTGGTACTGGAGGTCCTTATTCCGTATCTGTTCAGTGAAGGAAGGAAGGAATGGATGAGCCCCGTGCCCTGTGCTTGGGGGCTGGAGGGCGGCCCACAGAGGGGAACTGAGACCCAGCAGAGGGTATTGTCCAAAGGTTCCACTCAGACACTCTTCAGGTTCAGGTCTGTCTGCCCTTGGGGCAGAAAGATTTCTTTATTCTGGGCTGAAGCTTTAGAAGTGACCTCACTGTCCCATGGAACCCCCTCCCTTGCCCAAGCCACCCCCCCCCGCCGGAATCTCACCAATTATTAGGAGAACTGGGCTTCTTATAGAGAAGAAAAGGAACTTTCGGGGAGAGAGACTCCAAATCTGACTACGGGACGTCCCTGCTGAGAAGCCTTGCCTGGAAAGGCTCCCCACACCTTCACCTGGACTTCAAGGCCGGTCTTCTGCTCTCCAGACTGCCTCCCGCCCAGCTCACCTCACCCTGCTGTAGGGGAGTCCCCGCTGTGCCCGTGCACACCAGGGCCTCTGTGCCTCTTAAATATACTGTTTTGGGAGCCCGGGCAGGGCCATTTCGGAGCCTTAGTGTATGTAAAAGTGAAGAAAGGCCTGGACGACAGGGTACCAATTGCAGTGTCATTTAAACATGTGTAATTAACAAATGCTTTGAACACAAACAACCAAAGGCAATATAAATGTGTCATTCCAGGATTTCTTTCAAGGCGGCGTTAAGCGCACGGTGCACTAAAGGCCGTGGGCTCAGGAAGGGGAATGTGAGTGAGGTTGGAGGCGTCTGGTGAACGTGGCTTTCTTTTGTAGCTGCCACACTCCAAACTTAAGGCCGCTGGAGAGTGTGGGCGACTAGGTCCCGGGGCCCTCCTGGCAGTCCTCCACCCCCAGGGACCCTGTCTGGATGGCATCTTCCCTGTCTCCTGCTGAGGTCACTGTCGGCCCCCACCAGCCCAGGGCAGTTGGGCCCAACTGCACTCCTGGTCCTCAGAGCCTGGGGCAGATCTGGCACTTAAAAAGTCTTTAATGAGTATCGGGTTAACGAATGAATAAAGCAATGCAAAGTTGGGGACAGGAAAGCAACAGGCTTACCCTGTGGGATCTGGACAAAAGGGGAAGAATTTCTTCCCCGCCCTCAGCAAATGGAGTTCCTGAGAGGACAGAGTCGATATGCCAAGTGCAGGGCCAAGGTTGCTGTTTCCTTTGTGTGTTTTGAGGCCACAGATGGAGCAGCTCCACAGCACAGAACTGAGGGGTGGTCTGGGCTCATTCTGGGGCACCAAGCACACTCAGGATGCTCAAAGCCCCGGCTGGTCTGGGGCCTGCCTCACAGTGAGCGAGGGGGCGGGGACGGGCAGGCCTGCACAGGCCACCAGCTGGGTCACTGTCCGTGTCACTAGTGCAATCCCCAGGTCGGCGCAGTGCAGGGGGAAGAGATCCTAAAAATCTTCCAACAAATGCAGGGCAATGCGAGCTTCCAGGTGGTTGGCAGGGAGGCAGTGGAAAGGCAGCCAAGAGCACAGGCCCTGGAGTTTGGCTGCCACCAGCCCAGAGACCATGGGCAGGTGGGTCTCATTCCCTTACCAACAAAGTGCCTGCTGGAGCCAGTGAGGTCATTCCTGAAAAGTGCTTAGCACAATGCCTGGCACGCAGGAAATGCTCCAAAGCAAAAGAAAACCCGAGGCTGTCTTGGCACAGTGAGACTCCAGGGTATGCGTAACAGCACAGCATAGAATGGAAGGCGTTCTGGGTCCCAGTGCTGAGCCCTGGCGCCAACTTGCTGGGGGATCTTGGACAAACCACTCTCCCTCTCTGAGCTGGGCTGAGCTCCTTGTCTGGACCCGGCGAGGTTGCGGGGGTTCACGAGACCTCCTGCAGAACCAGGGTGAGCAGCACCAGGATGACACCCAGGAAGGAGGAGCTATGATCCCCACTTGGATGGATCTTTCATTCCCTAACTGGGTTCCTGCAAGAGAGTGTTCTTAAGGGACTCTCGCAGAGTACCCTGGGACTTCTTGTTCCTATGCGGGAGGAGGGGGTCTTTATACAAGGATCAGCACCATAAAGATCAAGAACCACAGCTCAGGGGTCGCCTGGGTGGCTCAGTGGTTAAAGCCTCTGCCTTCGGCTCAGGTCATGATCCCAGGGTCCTGGGATTGAGCCTCACACCGGGCTCTCTGCTCAGCGGGGAGCCTGCCTCCTCCTCCTCTCTCTCTCTGCCTGCCTCTCTGCCTACTTGTGATCTCTGTCTGTCAAATAAATAAAAATCTTTAAAAAAAAAAAAAAAAAAAGAACCACAGCTCAGCCACTGATTTTTGTTCAAAGTGAGGTGGGCAGGCTTGGGCAGGCGAGCCCAGATAGGGCAAACGGGCGGATCCAGGTTATCGGGCGCCCACAAGCCCGATTCTGTGACCTCTTGGCACGCCTTTGAGCCGAGCACACCTGCGGTCACCACTGCTATGCAGCTCCTCCCGCTGGGACAGGGAGGGGACCAAGATGAAACCAGGCATCTTAGCCTCAGGAGAGGGGATGGACTCATAGAGCTAGTGAAAGAGCCACACTCACGCTGTGTGTGCACCGCAACAAACGGCCGTGTTTCCACCCAGTTGGGTGAACGTGCATGAGAGCCTCCCTAAGTGTGAGTGTGGGTGTGTGCGTGAGCATGAGCAGGTGTGTGCTGTGAGTGTGCAAGTGCTCAGCGTGTGTGTGGCACTTAGTGTGTGACAGCGTCTGAGTGTGTCCTGGAGCAGGGGCTGAGTGAGACGGTCCTTCCGTCCCTCAGGGACAGCCTAGCGCTCACCCACAACGCTCTGTCATTCGGGCTGCCCTCTTTTCCTGGGGTCGAGACTGACGCTCACACAGCTCCTGTGTGGCCTGGGGTTCCAGGCGGGGATGGGAGGTGCCTGGTAAAACTGGCGCCCTAACCCGTGGGCAGTGCCACCCTCAAAGCCCAGCCCCACCTTCTGTGCAAACGCAGGGCTCTGTGAGCCTGAGCTGAGCAGGTGCCACCCTCACCTCCTCATCACAGCTCCTGACAAGCAGGAGGCTTTGAACTTTGCTGGCAGTGCTGGTGGCCAGAGGCCAAGGCCATGGCATGGCCAATAATGACTAAGGGATCGTTGCCCGGGCAGAGCCTATGGTGGTGTAGGAGGGGAAGCCCTGGGGCTGCTCTTGATTTTCTCTGTAGAAAAGCGTTTTCTGGGCTGGGTGGGTGGAGGGCTCTGGGGTGGGCGTGGAGGGTGGGGAGTGGATTAACCCAGGCCGCTTCACTCCCTGGGAACTAGAGGGGCAGGGTTCAGTACCCACAGCTTTTCAAAGCCTGTTCAAATGTGAGAGATCTGGGGACACCAAACCAATCTTTGGTATTTCTAAAATACAGAAAGGGAGACTGCAAAAACGGTAATTAACACGTTATCTAGTTAATGCATTCAGACTGAATTATTAAATTTAGAAATCAAAACAATGTTCTTACACTTGAAATCAGTTTGTAAGCTTGCTTGCCTCATTTTGCAAGAGTTCCCCAATATGCACACTAGAAGTCACAGCCCGACTGGCAGCCCAACAATTTACCATGCAAAATGTTAAAAATCCCTTCAAAGTTTTAGCAGCAAAAAATATATATTTAATGTGGGAGTGCAGATACATTTTTGTTCTAATATGTTGAAACGACTAGAGAAAGGCCTCCAGAGTCAGACTTAGGACTGGACTCGGGCTGTGCCTGGAAGGGGTGAGTCTGAGCGAGAGAAGGGCCACCTGGCGTTAGGGAACACACGAACGTGCCAGGAGCCGAGTTGGGCACCTCGCACACCCGATCTCACACAGTCCTCACCAGCGTCTGTCGTATGCACGGCTGGTATTGTTCAGATAGGAGTTTTGGGTGCTCCGGCCCGTCGGTGAAGGGTAAAATATCCTAATTCATGATGCCCCTTGGAAATCTCTTAAGAAGGCCCCGTGCTGGGGAAGGACATCCCAAGAAGGGCTAGGCAGTTGGTATTCTGACACGGTCAGAAGAGAGAGTCATTTCTGCTGTTGAAGTGCAAAGGCACCGCCGGCTTGTTAAAAAAAGGCATATCCTGAAATACTAGAACCATCCTGCGTGTGGCAGGCTGCTCATCCAACAGGAGACACAGGGCCAGAGACCAGGGATTCACATCTCCCCACACCCCGCCGTGAGCAAGTGGAAGGAAGCTGCCAGACCAGCAGCACTCCTCGTATTCCCCTTCTTCTTGCTTCCCCACTTCTGTTTTTCAAGCACCCACAGTTGAATTTGGGTTCACTACCCATGTTCATGATGCCCAGTCACTATACACAGGCAGCTCAGGGAAGCAATGTGTCAAGGCCAAGGTCATTCAGTTGGCCTGGGCCCCAGAGCCTTTGCTCTGACCACTGCTCCCTTCCGCCTCTGCTCTCCAGCTGTGTGTGGACAATGGGCTGAAGGGGACAGGCCTGGCAGCTGGGACCTGTGTCCTCTAGTTGACAGATACTAAAGGCTGAATTAAGGCTTTGGCGGTGGGGCCAGCCAGGAGGGGTGTTAGGATGTTAAGAGTCTGCAGAACGCACCAGCAGACTAGAACTCAGTCCGCCTAGGAATCTCGCAAAGTCTGTTAGCATCCTCACTTCACAGATGAGCATCCTGAGACTCAGAGAGGTAAAGTCATCTGCCCCAGGTCACCCAGTCAGTGAGTGGGCACAGGGGCAGACCCAAATCCATCTCCAGACCTGTAGCCCTCGGCCAACCACGCTTCCCTGAAAAACCTCTCTGTCACCACCATGCCTCTAGTCCTCCCTGTCTGAAAGATGGCACTCAAGGCTCTCTCTGCCCCACACTGGGTCCCTGTGACTTGAATGCCGAGCCCAGATGTACTCTTACACACATGTCAAAGCCCAGTCTGTCCATCCCTGTTGGAAGGAGACCCCTCTTGACTCTTCCTCCCTCCGCCAACACAAGACCCCATCTTAGGTGCTCTCTCTTGGGGATCCTTTGTTCCTGCATCTCTCTGTGCTTTGTTCCTTCCCTTCCATTAGCGAAACTCACCCCTCATCCTTGAAGGCCTAGCCAATTACCACCTTTTCCAGGACAGCATCTCAACCACACTTGGGCTCTTCTCCCCACCTTCCCAGCCCACTGTGCTGCTGGCTTCTGGCACCGGCAAAGCAGGGGCACTCCCGGTGTTTGGGAGAAAGAATCTCATATGTGATATTTCCAGTTAAACATTAACATAAACATGATAGGAATATAGAATTATGCTGGACTTCTGTTCATATACTTATTTTTGGGGTTGATGTTCATTTCAGAACTCTGCGTCGTGGGGCAGAATTTTCGCTAGTCTTTGTACACTTAGACCCCCTACAGTTCCCATGCTTCTGTCCAGAGAGCCCCCCCCCCGCCCCACTCCCAGATCCTGGGACTGTGTACTCGTCTCCTTCCCCTGGCCCACACTGGTTTGGAGGGGACAGGTGCAGAGTTTGGCCCCCCAGGGACACCCTGGTTAAGACCCGAGTTTGGGGGGAGCCTTAGAGGTGCCGGGCTCTAGGCAGGTAAGAAATGATGAAGATGAGGAACAAAGCCGAGGGCTGGAGAGAGAGATGGGCGACCTGCCGGCCTCCCGCCCGGTCTTGGAATCCCCATCAAAAGCAGGTGGGAGGGTGCCTGAGGACAGTTTGCCATCGGCCTTGCATTCACTTCTATACAAGGAGACAAAACAAACCTCGAGGCTGGCCAGCCCGGGGTTGACTCCAGCAGCATGCGGAAGGGGAAGCTGTGTCCTTTGGATGCCTCCAGGAGGCTGCCGTGGGGGCGGGGACTTATTGTTACCAGAATCTGAGGGCATACCACTGGAAGGGAAATTTCCAGGGCTCTTGGAATTGGGGTGGGGAGAGAAGGAGCAGTGGGCAATTCTGACATGTGGGCGAGAGGCAGTAAGCCCCCTCGGGCTGTTTTTCCTTTGAGACCCCCACCGAGGCTGATTCCGCCCTCTGTAGGCAAAATTCTGTTGGTGGGTTCAAGTGTCTTCCTCTAGGGCAAGTTCTAGAGCTTTGCCCAGGTTCTCATAGAAGTTCAGGATTCAGAAAAGGCCACAGCCTGTCTCAGTGCAGAGCATGGCATCTGGTGTCAGGGAGGCCTGGGTTCAAATCCTGATTCATCCCTTCCTTAGCTGCACCTGTCAGCGAGCCTCAGTTTCCCCAGCAGCCACACAGAGGTGAGGATATATTCCTCAAAAGACTGGGAGGTGGTGAGTGAGTCCCCGGCACAGCAGAGGGTTTCAGCTTATCATTTCTCTTCCTTCCCTTCCTACTTCAAGCAGATGCCCAAGTCTGCTGGCAGGGGTGTGTGATCTGTGCAGGCATTTTCTTTGGCAGTTACAAGTGTGATATTATCCCTCCACAGAGCCTTCATTACGGCGCTGCGAACAATACCACAGATAAGGCAGGGATGGCCCTGCGTGCCAGCCTCCACGTGATTATCACATTTGGGCAAATTGCCTTTTGTGTCACGGAGAGATGACGGCGGGAGGGCCTGTGCAGGAGGCTCGCTGGGCCATTTTGCCAAAACCGCGAGGGAAGCATTGTGGAGAGACAGCCCAGGTTTTCTGGGGAAGGAGGCCTGGCTGGCAGCCGGAGCTCGTCCCGACGTTCCCACACGCGGGCTGTGATCTGCCCCGTGTGGGCCTCAGGCTTCTCACTGGTCAGGTGAAGTCCTCAAAATTCGAGGAGTCTTGGTTTGCAGGCAGCATTGAGAGTCCCATTCTTTGGCCAATTTTGGAGCAAAAATGTGGGGAACTATCTAGGGAAAAAGAATTACCGCAGCAGTCTTCTGAGGAGGGTCCTCCAGTTCTTTCTTTCTTTCATGAGTGAACTCCAGAACCTGCTCAAAGGCCATCTTTAGCCTTCAGTCAGCTAGGCCCCAGGGCCGAGTTCCAGGTCTGCCACTTATCCCCCACGTAACTCTAGGCAACACACTTCACCTCGCCTCAGTCTCCTCATCTGTGAAGTGGGAATAATGAAGACAGTCGTTTCCCAGGGTTACCGTGGGGATGAGAAGAAGGGAAATAAAATAAGCCATGCAACATGCTCAGACCAGGGTCTGGAACATCGTAAGCACTCAGTAAATGCTGGTTGCTTTTGTTGTCCTGCTTTCTCCTCTGATATAAAAGAGCGTCCCTTTGTACAGCCATGGATCCATTCCCTGACTGCCATTTTAGTGATGGTACCAGGTTTAGTGTAAGAATACACCCCGTATTGGGGCACCTGGGTGGCTCAGTGGGTTAAGCCTCTGCCTTTGTCTCAGATCATGATTCCAGGGTCCTGGGATTGAGCCCCGCATTGGGCTCTCTGCTCAGTAGGGAGCCTGCTTCCCCCTCTCTCTGCCTGCCTCTCTGCCTACTTGTGATCCCTCTCTGTCAAATAAATAAAACTAAAATCTTTAAAAAAAAAAAAAAGAATACACCCCATATTATTTACTCCGTTCCCTCCTGTTGGACATCCAGGATGTTTCCAGCTTTCACCTGCTCAATAATGCCAGAGAGCCTCAGACGACCAAGCCGTTTTTCATTTCTAGGTGTTCACTATGCAACCTGCCTGAAGTTGGGTGGGAAGCAGAGCCGTGATGTTTGGAAGCTCCAGGCCCCTGCCTCTTTGGATGGAACGACCTAGGAGCTGGTCCAGCAAAAGGGAAAGGAGACCGAAAAACCTTTGGATGCAGATAAGCCCGAGTGTGAATCCCAGTTCCTGCCATTTCCTGGGGAGATCCTTTAGTCTTAGTTCTAAGGCTTAGTTTCCTTGTTTGTCAAGCAGGGGTCACGGGAACACTCCCTGCCCTCTTAGTAGCTGGGTGTCCGGTGCCTGGGAAATGCTCAGTCAAGGTCAACTGTCATCATGGTTGGTGGGGGTGGGGGGGGGAGCCATCCACCACCTCCCAGAGCCTCCGAATCACATGGGCCAGGTCTCTTCCTGGACCCCCGACTCAAATTTCTTCCCCCCGTTGTCCATCGAACTGAGCATACATTCAAATGAGGCTGGTGATCTTGATTTTAAATTCCGTCTGGAACCCACAGGTTCAAACGCAAAGGGGCCCTCTCTGCAAATAATCACTGGTATGCGATATTTTTAAGAAGCCCAAGCCATTGTTTCTGATTGAAGGAAAGTTGGTGCTATTTTGAAGAGCAGCACGATTAAGCGGTGGCGTTATCTCTTTAACCATTGGGAATTATATGCTGTTTGAAAGATTTGTGAGCTCTAGGACATTTGCCAGATGTGCTTGATTCGACATTTCAGACAACAAAGGGGATAATGTTGGCGGGAATCTTGACGGCATTTCTGATGATCAGGATATTCTTTGAGGATGGTACTGAGACCTTTCGGGGAAGAATTTCAGCTTTTACATAAACTAATTTGGGATGCTCACTCTCTGTCTTCCACAAAGCAAATTTAGTTCATTGTTAGTTGTATATGTTAAAATGGTTACGAGGGTTTTTTCCTCTGAATATTAATAATGTGCCTTTCATCTGAGACACTCGCATGGGGTGTCATTAATTGCAGGGAGGGAGTAAGGATTAGTGGTGCGGTTATTTTGCAAATGATTCCTACCAGTAACATTGAGGCGAGCAACGGCTACATGAAGAGACACACGTACCAACGGCTAACGCGGGTCAGGCTTATCCCTCCTGAGCAGAATGAGGGGGACGGGTAGGAGGCTAAGGGTTAATCTCCCAATTTCCCACCATATTAAACGTAATTATCCCTAATATCGTCTAAAGCGTCCTTATTGGCCCATAGTATGTAAAGGACCCTTCATCAAATAAGGTAGCATCTCATTTTAGGGACTGTGGTGTTTTTATCTTAAGACTCTAAAATGGGCCTTTTCATCCATTTGGGAATATCGCTGAGCTCCCACTGGGGGCAGGACCTGTGTTCTTTAGAGGAACAGCCATGAAAGAGGCATGGCTCTGTGGAGGAAGGGAGATGGCTGAGTAAGGAATTAACTAGAACACAAAGCTGGAAAGAACAGAATTGGGGCAGGAGTTGGGATTGTCTCTGACTCTGGGCTGGGGAACAGGTGAGAACAGAGGTGTGTTTGTCAATGGAAGCAGCTGGTCTGGTTGAGCCGGAACATGGGGTGGTGGATGAAGGTTGGGGGCTCTAGACACCATAATTAAGAGTCTGCAGACCCCAACGATTCAGTAGCATTCCGTTTCCCAAGCAGAACCCCTGAGGAGGCCGACAGCATGGCCTATCCCGTCTCATTTCTCCCCGTAGCCTCCTTGTCCTGGAGCACCAGAGAAACCTCAGCTAATCCCAGGGCCTCCCTCTCTTCCACCTCCTCCAGCCCGAGGGAGTAATCATCACGCTAATGGTCCCAGCTGCCTATCACTGGACACGGACGGGTCTCGGGCCAGGTGTCCTGCAGACTTCATCTCATTTTTCCCCAACCACAACTCCTCCAGATTAAATTAATTACCAGAAGGCCCATTTTCCAGATGAGGAAACGGAGACTCAGAAAGGAGACCAGAAGCCAGCCAGCCATGGTCTCACAGCTGCCCAGTGGTGGATCCAGGGAACCAGGGGCCAGCCAGAGGTGCAGACTGCAGATCCTGGGCTTTTAACTGCCACACAAGGCTGTCTCTCTGACCTCTCCTAGCCTCCTAAGGGAGGCAAGTCCTAACCCTGTCTGTGTTTTGCTTTGTGTCTGCCATATTGATTGGAATCCTGCCTGCATTGACTTGCTGCCTTGTGTGGTTTTATGGTCCCAACAGAGGCCGCCGCAAAGTGCAGTAGCATGACTGTGGACCTTACGGGGAGATGGGAGTGGGTTTGATCCCAGCCTCACCTTCCCTGATCTGTCATTCATTACGCACGCCCTAGTCCCCTAATCTCAGGCCTCACCCGCCCCCAGCTGCGTAGGAATTTCCCAGGGGATGCACGGCTCATAAGCACAAAAGTTCTAGGGTAGGCACCAGAAATGACAGCCACCACTGGGGTTCAGACAGCAGGGTGAGAGGGGACCTGGACCAAGCATAGGGCTCCCCAAACCAAAATGGCACAGACACGATCTGGCCAGAAGGTCACAGGCTTGGGATCCTTAATGCTGAAGTTTTTAAGCTTTTCAAAGCTTAAGGGGTTTTGAAAACCCACAGGTGCGGAGAAGCTCAATAGATTGTTTCTTATTATTCGAAATAGTAAGTTGTCTGTTAGGTGTCAGGGACTATACTTTGTTGAGGAAGAGGAGGGGCTTGTAGGTGGGTCCTCTGCCTGCCTGTCTGCTTTTCTTCCAGAAACATTTAATCAGCTCCATGTCTGGGGACCTGTGTGAGCCGCAGGGAATCCAGTGATGAGTCAGACGTCATCACACGGTCCCTGCCCTCCAGAAGGTTTGAGAGCCACGGTCTGCGAGGATTCTTGCCAGCATGGATCCCCAAAGCCTGGCCCACTGTCGGCACTCAGAAGCTTTTAGATGAGTGGAAGGACAGATTTAAATTCTCACCACAACCCAGCCAGCAGGTACCATCCTCCCCAGGTAAGAAAGGCCGTTCTTAAAGCCCAAGCCGAGCAAAGCTGGGTTTGTCAAGCAAGCTTGGAGCTCGGCCCATCTGCAATTCAGCAGGCTAAGGTTTTCCAGTCTGGCCTAGAGAGAGCAAGCATCTCCGTCTGGGGAGTGAAGTCAGGGCGGGGTGGGGGAGGAGCCTGGGGCAGACTGCGAGGCCTGAAGGTGAACAAGGGCGACCCTTCTGCGGGTGTCCCAGCCCGCGACCTCCTATAAAAAGAGTGTCCCCGGCTCTGACCCGGCCAGGTGGCATGTACTTGATAATAGCAGTGGCTCAGGCCACTCTGTTTATCCTGGGATGGCCTCAGGCCCCACTGTGGGCCTGCATCGCCAGCGGCCCCGCACCTTCAGGATGCCAACAGGAAGCACTGTTTATGGGGGCAGACCAGAATGTAGGGGAGAAAGGGCCCAGAGAAAACAAGAGATGGACAGAAGTCTGAATCGGTCCCCGGCAGGGTGAGGTGAGTCAAAGGTAATGACTAGGTGGCCACAAACAGAGACTCCTCTTAGTGGTTTTCAGGACACTCCAAACTCCAACTGTCCTATAATATCAGGACCAAAATATCCCTTGGTTACCTTTCTCCTCCATCGTAGACTCTTAAGGTTGGAAGGACCCTAGAAATTATCCAGCCCGACTCCCTCATTTTACAGATGAAGAGCAAGGGGCCCAGAGAGGGAAGGCGCTGGCCCAGGGTCAGCCAGTAGGCAGCCCAAGAGCTGGGCCAGGACATGGAACCTGGGTCTCTGGCACAAAACGCTGGGGCCTGGGGCCCTTCGGGTGCCCTCTCTTGCCATCTTGCCATCTTTCCTATCTAGTCTCACCTCCTTTGGCCCCTTCTCTCTGTGCAGCCTGAGAAATCCCTAGATGATGACTCAGCTACTACTCTACCTGCCCAAAACATTTCCTTGCTCCCCTGCTGCCCTCGGGTGGAAACTTGCTGCCCTTCCCCTTACCATCCCTTGGGTTCCCTCTCTTGCTCTTCTTGCCCTGACATATTGTTGTCTCATGCTCCCAAACTACTTGTAGCCCCATAAATGTGCAGTGTTCTCCCCCATCTTATCCTTCGCACATGCTGTTCCCTCTGCCTTTCACCCTTCCCGACCCTGCTGCACCTGTCTGCTCTTTGGGCTGCCCATTCCACCTTGCTCTTTCCAGGAAACCACCCTGGCCTGCTGACCCTGATCTCCAGATTAGATATCCCTGCTACGCTCCCTTGTAGCAACTTATATCTATCGCCACTTTCTCCTCCTCCCTGAGAGAAGATTCTGTGATGCTTCCTAACCCAAGGTCAGATCCACAGCCACTAGTCAATAAACATTTGTCAACCAAAGAGTCCTCAGTGTCCATCCTTCTCCAAACCTCCAAAGAATGGCCTTCCCATCTCATGATGCATTTTTCAAAGGCTATTTTTTTTAGAGCAGTTTTAGGCTCACAACAATATTGAGAGGAAGGTACAGAGATTTTCTCTATGCACCCTGCCCCCATGCCTGCATGGCCTCCCCATTATCAACCATCTCTACCGGAGTGTGCATTTGCTGAAACGACACCAACACCTCATAGTCATCTGAAGCTTACAGGCAGGTTCACTCTGGTGTAGTACATTTGACGGGTCCGGATGAGTGTATAATATCATGGAGCCCTCACTGTAATTTCATATAGAGTATCTTCATTGCTCTAAAAGTCCCCTGTGCACTATCTGTTCATCCCATCATGAATTTTCAATTTTCTTACCAAACATGGCTTTTGCCCAGAGGATTCTGGAGCCACAGTTTCTCATTCCCCAGTCACGCCTTGCCTTTTTTTTTTTTTTCTCCCCCATGCCTCTGTGTCTTTGGAAGTGCTGTTCCCTCTACCTGGAATGCCCTTCCCCAACATGCCTGCTAACAAAATCCCTGCTCCTTCTTTAAGACCCATCACTTACGACGGTACCTTTTTCCTGACTGAGACCCTGTATCTAGACCAGATGATGAGTTCCCCTGCTCAATGGCCCTTCATCCACCAGGAACTGCCCCCTAGGAGGTGTGGTGAGAGCACCTTTGTACTCATATGAAAGATACTTGTAACTAATTACACAAAAAGGCACAGACGTGTTATCTTTGCAGGACAGAAGAGTGTGTACAGACACTGACCAACAACAAAAGGACAGGGGCACCATGCCAGGGAGGAGGCTACTCTTGGCTCCAAATCTGCCCTTCTCTTCTCACTTTGCAGTCTGGACTGGGACCACACGATTCATGTTTCTGCTCTGCCGGCTGAGCCCCAGTTAAATGCTGCAAGGCAGGCACGTGAAGGAAGAAGGGACACGTTCTTTTCTGTGTGTCTTGTTGCTTATGTTGATGTCACGACAGCAAAAGGCCCACTCACTTCCACCTTCCAGTTGTCCCCCAGCTCCTAGCATCAGCGAGGCCCAGAAGCCACACTGGGCAGTAAGCTCTGTTCAGAGGTCTGGGTCACCCCTTCTGGGGGTCCCTCTCTCAACCCTCTATGTTCTAATATCTCAGTCTCAGGGTTTCCCATCCAGGAAAAGGGGGCGGGGAGGGTTGCTTCTCCCTGCAGTGACTTTCTCTGCTTTCTCTCCCTCCTTTTGCTTTTTCAGTTCTCCAGGATCTCCTGATATTAAATTCTATTTTCCTGACTGGACTCTACCTGATACAGACACAAGAGTTCCTGCTCACATAGATCTTACAGTCTCAGGGGAGAGAGAGACAGACAGACGTTCAGCAATTACTCACACAAATGAAGATTTAATTACAGTTGACATAAGTGCTGGGGAGGAAAAGTACCGGGTATATTAGCATGTGAATGGCCCTGGGAAGCCCTTCAATAGATGAAACGGTTAAGCATTGTTTAACTCAGCATCTCTTCAGTTTCCTTATCCAGAAACTCCATAGTAAGCCTACGAACGCCCAGAAGAATTAGTGCTCTGCACAGTCTACTCTGTTAATGGGAAACAGGAAGTCATTAAAGAAAACTGCCAGGGGACCCGGAGTGTGAGCACTGGCCATGTTCCTCAGGAGCACCCGTGGGTCAGGGCTCTCTGAGCTCTGTGCTCTGGTGTTCAGACACAGCACCAACTGACAGTCCCCTTTGCTCTGATTCCAGCACCACAAAGGCAACTTTCTGATCCCCACCGACTTACGGAGTAAATGGCTCTGTAGGGAGAGGAGGCTCTCATCAGCCAGTCCAGGCCTCCTGGGCTCCCTGGCAGTTTCCTTCTCATTTTAGAGCACAGTTTCTTGACCTGGGTCTTTAGAAGAAACCCCTTAAGACTATATGCAAAATGTGCATGCGTGTGCATGAGTGTGAACGTGTATGTTTGTGTCTGTGCACATGTGGTCATTTTTCTAGGGAGAGGGTGCCTAGTTCTAATGTTATTCCTTGTGGGACCGTGACTCTAGGAAAGAGAAAGGTTAGGAATCACCATGCTAAACGAAAACGATCTTGTTCTTATTTGTACATTGGCCTCCTGTGAGTTTGGTTACTGTAAGTCTCAGTCTGATCAGCTTGCATTCCCTTACCAACAAAAGTTCTGGATCCCCAGCCAGCATTCTTGGACCACATGGTATCATGCACTTTCTTGACCTTCACCTGTGCTGTTTCCTCTCTGAAAAACCTCTCCCCATGCCCTGTGGTCCACTCCCAATTATTCTCTGGGTCTCATTTTAGCTGTCATTTCCTTCTTGAAACTCTCTGACTTTCCAATTCTGGATGAGGTACCTTTTCTTTGTGCTCCCACAGCATCACTCCCACCTCCCTGGGACTCCCCACCTTTACCTCTCTCCCCACCCCCATCTAGGGCCATGTTTTCCCCTTTCATTATGCTTTTCTCACGATGCAACCAAGCCTTGTCTGCTCTCTGTCAAAATACAAGCTCCGTGAGCAAGGGGTGTTGTCTCGATTTGCCCTTCTTCTCTGCCTACAGCAAGCATAGTGTTTAGGCACACAGTCACTGCTCACTAAGTACCAAAGGAGAGCATGCAGAAATCTGTAGTTTAAGCCTTTCAGTGCTACACTTCGCTGTCACAGCTAACCACAACAGTCCTTGGCTTCACTCTGTGATCCCGCAGAGACTCGTCCGCCATGAGAACTCCCCACGGTGAACCATCCAGATCATAATTTTTGTCTTTTGTCAGAAGTTTCTTTCTCATCAAATGCATGCACGTGTGCGCACACAGATGCACACAGATATGTGTGAGCGAGAGAGGAGAAAACGGGCATCCCGGCATGTCAGAATGGACATACCTGCATTTCTCAGAAAGCGATTCCTGTAGTCCTTGATTATCCTTGTGGCCGGGTTGTAGAAGCCATCTCCACAGTCATAACAGCCCTCGGGGATTTTTCGAGGTGGGTCCATATTGGTGAGCTGAGAGATACCTTGAAAGGATGCAATGGATAATTAACTCGTCACCAAGACTAAATCAAAACCCAGCCCCCCAGAAGGCCACTTCTGCCTGGTTGTCCCCGTGGCAAAATGCTCCCCATTCAGAGCACGGAGGACAAGCGATGGGAGCAGTGCCCCACAGCATCTTCCTGAAACTGGCTCTGGGAGCCGGGTCTTAGGGACTAGAACCCCAACTTCTTCCCTTGGCCCCCATCCTCTGTTTCTGGGGACACCATGACAGGGGTGTAGGTTCTGGATATAGACAGAGCATGAGGGAGCATCTCAGTTTGCAATGGGGATAGAAAGACATGTCTAGAGGAGGGATGGCGTGCAAGGGGGTGAGCCCAGAGGCGTGAGCCCTCAGGCCTCACTCAGCAAGCCTAGCATGGTGGGGCCGAGGAATGCAGAATGACAACAGTGGAAAGAAATGGGTCAGGTGGGCGGGGATCAACTTTGACTCTTACCAAAATTACAATGGCGGCTGTTTACCAAGTGTTTATCCTGTGCCTAGAAATTCATTAAATGCTTGACTCCTACTATTTCAATGATCACAGCAACCCTGGGGCCCCATTTGTGGATGAGAGAACTGAGGCTCAGAGAGGTCAAGTAACTCGCCCCAGACTCTCCAGCGAGGAAGTGGCAGGGCACCCAGCCGTGAAACCTGCACATCAGGCTGCTGACGTTGGAACCCCCCGGAGCTCGAGAGGAGTTGGTCACACTGCCCTGGGTGTTGTGTATCTTGGAATGCCGAGGCCTGAGTGAGGGGGACGAGGTTGGAATAAATAACTTCTCGGGCTCTTGCGTTTCCTGTAATTCCCTGTCCTCTGGACTGAGAGCCGGATGCGCCCCGAGCATAGCACCCTGGTCACAGCGCAGGGCCCTGTCCTGCACACAGGTGTTCTTCTGTTGGTTACTGACACCACGTGCATATGGTGACTGAGCTCTCACTCCATGCCAATCGCTTCCCAGCCATTCTCTCCCCAGAGCCTCCTGCCTGTGCCATCTCAGAGATGGAGAGGAGCGGAAGGGGCTGCTTTAGCTTCTCGCTGCCCCTGAGGCTGAGAGGCAGCTGCTGCTGGGCTCTGCCGAGTGCCTCGGGCCTTGGGAAGGCAGTGGGTACATAGGATGAAGTTGCCACGTTGGGAGTCACCAGAGCAGAAGGAAGGATGCAGGGAAGACCACCGCGCTGCCCATGAGCCTGGCAGAGCCCCACTTTTGACAAAACCAGCCGCCACGTGACAGCTGAAGGCCTGAGGCCAGGGGCTCTCTCTTTGCCTATGGGCTTCCGTTGGGGGTGAGGAGCCCGTGACAGAGTCCAGGCCCTGTCATAACTAACCAAGGAGGGGCCACAGACAAGGTTCTCAAGTGGGACCTAGACTGGTGGCTCCTTGAAGGCAGACACGGTCCCCCTCGGGCCCAGCTAGTGTCTGACACAGAGTAGGTGCTCAGGAAATCCAATGTCATGACCTTAACGCCCACACCTCACCTCCCCTGCTGTGATGTCAGTATTATCCATCCTGTGTCGTTGTTTACTGAGCACCGACTCGGTGCCAAGCAATGTGCCAGGCACTGGGGACACAGCAGTGACGAAGACAGAGCCCCCGCCCTCATGGAGCGCAGTTGGCGTGGGAAGAGGGATGCTGTGCACTCAGGACAGAGTTCTGTGGACGAGCCCTGGCCGCTCCACGGGATGCCACAGGGAGACCTTGCCTCATCTGGGAATTCAGGGAAGGGGCCCCAGACAAAGGGACATGATGCTGAGACCTGCAGGCTGGGAAGGAGTTTATTTGGGTGAAATGGGCAGGTAGAGCATCCCAGCAGAGGGAAGAGCAGGAAAGAGCGTGGTCTTTTCAAGGTCTAGAGATAGAGCCAGCACAGCGAGGGAGGAGAGAAAATCCCAGAAGGGCAGGTGGTGTGGGCTGAGGGTAGGCTCAGCCACAGGAGCCAGAGAATGAAAGTCATTTTAAAAATCTGGAACCTTCTCATGAGACGAGCGGAGAGGCACTGAAGGGTAGGTAACAGGGGTGGGGGTGAAGGAGAGTGGCAATCAGAGTCATGTTCTGCAAAGATGAGAGTGCCCACGTGCAGAATGGCCTGGAGCGAGTCAAACCTAGATCTCAGGAGACTAGGTAACACAGGGGAGAGGATGGAGGTCTGGGACACAGCAGCACCAGAGAGGGTGAAGGAAGCCTGGTATGGCACATAGGGGGCCTCAGTCAACAATTATTCAATGAATGCATGAAGGAATATATTTAAGACGTAGAATCCACAGGACCAGGGGTGCCTGGGTGGCTCAGTGGGTTAAGCCTCTGCCTTCAGCTCGGGTCATGATCTCAGGGTCCTGGGATCGAGCTCCGCATCGGGCTCTCTGCTTGGCGGGGAGTCTGTTTCCCTCTCTCTGCCTTCCTCTCTGCCTACTTGTGATCTCTGTCTGTCAAATAAATAAATAAAATCTTTAAAAAAAAAAAAAAAAAGAATCCACAGGACCAGACAGATGGTTGCTTGTGCACAGGGAAAGAAGAAGACAGGACTCGGCCCATCCAGGTGGATGGGGTGACAGTCTCTGGGGGTGACAGTCTCCGAGGATGCAATCCCTGGGGGTTGAAGGGAATGAGTTCCGTGCAGACAAGGTAAGGGGTGCCAAATTGGGGTGTTTGGGAAGCTGGCTACAGGAACCTGGGGCTCAGGAATTTTGATCTCCATTTGGAAGCTGATGGTATAAATGAACTCTTAGAGGTGAATCAGCTTGTTTAGGGAGAGGGGACAGAATGTTACAGAAGAGGGCTTGAGGCCAGAGAGCTCTGGGAACCCCCAAATTAAAAACTAGGGGGATGAGGAGCTGACAAAGGAGACAAAGGGAGAGAAGGTTCACCGGGTCAACTATCTGATTCAAAGTGACACAACCAGTGTTTGAGCTCAGGACTGCCTGACTCCATCCTGGATGCCTTCTGGAGCCTTCTGCCCTCATGGAGGCTGACTTGCCCAGGCTCATCCTGCTACTGAGAGGGAACTGAGGACTCAAACCCAGACCTTCTAGCTCCAGGCTTGGTCAACTCCACCACATCATGTCATAAGTTAGGATTTATGTTTATGGTTTGCACAGTCATTTTCCCATCTGTCATTTTGGATGTATCGTCTCGGCTGGGCCAACCACTATGCCCCTGGGGTGTAGCTGACCGCACACAAGCTGGAAACACGTGAGCCCCTTCTGTGGCTGCTCTCCGAATCCAGAGTCTGGGCCCGCATGTCACCCTCCACGATGGAACATGGTTTCTGTTGATACAGGGGAAACAGAGAGGAAGACCTGGGCCCCCTGGGGAGCTCTACCCCCAGGAAGCAGATCTGGAGTCTGGAGCCTCAGTTTCCTCCTCTGCCACATGGGACCAGAAAGGCGGGCATGGTGGGGTTGTCTGGAGATTCTGTGAGACCGGCAGCACACAGAGCCTCGGCCGGAGCCTGGTACACTGGGCACCCGCTCCTTCGGTGCTGCTTAGTTTCCATGCAACAGCAGGTGCTAGTGACAATGACAGCCGAGATGGGCCGTGCACCTCCTGCATGCCAGACCTTGCTGGAAACACTTTGCCTGCATGAGCTTACTAACAACAGACTTGTCAGCTGGATGATGCTACGGAACCCCTTTTGCAGGAGAGAAACCGAGGCACGGAGCTGGGACGGCGGACATCTGAGGGGGACTTCAAGGGGCCATGGCCCCTTACATGAGGCTGCCTTTTGTTTCCCTCCCGGTCTGGGTGTGAAGGAAAGGGAGGGTGCCCGGGTACCTGCAGGCTTCAAGCCATGGCAGATCTCGGTGTAAAACCTGCGATCGCAGCTGTCGCAGTAATGCCAGTGCTCTGCCTCGTACTGCAGCCCGTCCGAGAAGGTGTATGTGCCCTGGAAGACATGGAGCATGCGCGCAGGGGTGAGGAAGCCCTTCTGCCAAGGAGGACGGGTGTCATGGCAAGAGTTGGCTTTCTCACCTTCTCGTCGCCACAGAGGAGCCGTGAGAGCTAACCCAGCTACTGGGGCTGTGATGATTAGAAGGAACGGCTATAGTGCTGGGCTCTGCGGCCACTCTCTGCACGATGCGGGGCAGATGACCCAGTCCTTGGTTTCCTCGTTTGTAAAACTGCCTCCTAATGGTATATATTTTACGGGGTTGATTTGATGAGGCAGTGCACTGGCAAAGCGTTTAGCACAGAGCTAGCTAAAACAGTCACAGACACTGGTCACAGCCCTTTGTCCAAACATGTACATTCTGCCCCTGCTGCCCCAGGGCTGAAGGAATCCCCAGGATGTAGAGGTCGCATTGGCTTGGGCATCAGGAAGCGTAGGTGGAAATTCCGATACTATTAATTCACTGTGTGACCTTGGGTAAGTCACATCCCCTTCCTGGGGCTCAGACTCTCCAAGTGGTAAAACAAGGAATGTTCCTTAACATTTCAAAGGTGGGCATTAGTGAAACGGATGACAGCCGTAGGTCTTTCCCCAGAGAAAACCACAGATACACAGAAATTTTGGCATATAAAGCCGGGGGGGGGGTAGTTTCCACTGACCCCCTGAATTGTATGCATGGCCCACAAGTCCCAGGTGGGATTAGATGGGTTAGAGGACTTGTCATGAGAGCAGCAGTGGTTGTGGAAGTATTACTAAGACCTAACACTAAGTGCCTGCTGGATGCTGGGTACTGAGCACTGGGTACTAAGCACTGAGCACAGTGCTTAGAGAGATCACCTCATTTACACTCACAACTGCCCCAGGTGGTGGCCGGTGTTGGGGCAGGTGGAATAACGGTCCCCCTAAGATATCCACCTCTACTTGCTGGAGCCCGTAAAAATGTTAACCTCATCCGGCAAAAGGTCCTTTGCGGATGTGATTAACTGACAGATCTTGAAATGGGGAGATTTTCCTGAATTACCTGGGTGGGCCCAATATAATCACAAGGGTCCATGTAAGAGGGAAGCAAGGGGGTCAGAGGGATGAAGGACAAGATGATGACAAAAGCAGAGAGAAGGGGATGTGATGATAGAAGCAGAGGTTAGATCGAGGCATGGCCACCAGCCAAGGAATGCAGGAAACTTCTGGAAGATGGCAAAGGTAAGGAAATGGATCTTCCCTACAGCTTCTGGAAGGAATGCAGCATGGCTGACTTATTTTAGACTTCTGACTTCCAGAACTGTAAGGTAATAAATTTCTATTGTTTGAAGTCACCGAGTTTATAGTAATTTGTTACAGCAGCAATATGAGATACAACTATTGTCCCCAGTTTATAGGGGAAGTCATGGGCCCAAGGTCACTCAGTTAGTTAGTGATACACTAGGCTTCAAACTCATCGTGGCCTCTCCAGGGGCCCTTCCGGATCCAGAGGAGTGGATTCCAGAGCTCTGGGAGATCGGGTGGAGGGGAGCAGAGGGAATGGAAAGAGGAGGGCGCCAGATGGACAGATCAGGGTGCTCTGTAGTGGGGGCTCTTCCCGTCCAAGGCTTTGCCCTCTGCAGCCTCCCCTCCTCAGGCTAATCACCTTCACGACCAGTCCCTTTTCCCAAATGGCATCATAGCGGCTCCCGCTGGGGAAGTACAGGGTTCCTTGGCCATGAAACATGCCGTCCTTCATTTCCCCGACATACTTCGTTTCAGTAGGGAGGATGTACTCAGCGTCGCCCTCCATCCTGCAAGGACAAAGGGAAATCAGCGGACTGTGCAGAGCCGGAGGGTCAGAGCAGGCAGGCAACAGGAGAGCAAGTGGGAACCTCATTCTCGGGGCCCTCAGGGGTTACTGGCCCAGTAATATTCTCTTAGAAAACAACGTTTTTGTTTCTCTCAAAAACTCAAAAATGAGAGGGTCTGTGTTGTTGATGGTGGGGATGGGGCACAGAGTTTTGTTGGTTTGTCTTCGCCCTCACCTAGAGGCTGTCCTGGGGCTCTCACATCCCATAACACAGCCCTTGGTAGGCCCAGAGAGGGGACGGATGTGCCCAAAGCCACACAGTAAACACTGGGAAGCAGAGACTCGGGCCAGTTTTCCTGGCAGCTGGTTTTGTGTCCTCCCTGTCCCCCATGACCAGCCCACCCCTGCCCTTTACACCACTTGTAGGTAATGGGAAAAGGATGAAATTCAGACAGGGGACATAGGTTTGAATCGTACTTCACCATTTCCTAGATGTATGGCCTTGGAGACTTCCTTAAACCTATTTTTTTTTCCTTCCTTCCTTCTTCCTTCCCTCCTTCCTTTTTTCCAACAAATCTTTACAGAGCATCTACTACATATCAACACCTACCACACATGCTGAGTCTGGTCTGCTGGGTACAACAAGGTCACAGCAGTGATCAAGGCACATGCCATCCCTGCCATCAATGGGATTCACGGTCTAGTGGGGGACACAATTAAGCAATTGCAGAATATGTGGGAATTGCCATGCAGGGGGAAGCAGGCCTCTATAGGAGCCCAGGCCAAGGAAACCCAGCTTGACCAGCTGACCACTTACTTCATGTGTGAAGTGGCTGAGATTAATGCCCAAGATCAACCCAAATAATGTATAATGATTTTCCTAGTAAAGGGCCCGACATCTGGTAAGTGCTGAAGAAGTATCCTTTCCTCCATTTCTTCATTCCTGTATTCCTTCCCTGTTCTTCCCCTGCTGGCTAGAAGTCATCTCCTCTAACTCTGAACTTCTTTAGGCTTTTGTTTGTACGTCTGTTGGATGCTTAGCACTTTCTGCCGTGCATTGGAATTGTATTTCTCATATTCCCTATTTAATTAAAGGTCTGGAGAGGAAGACCTTGGTATCCTCAGTTCTTAGAATCATGATTCTGTGTAAACAGGTGTCCTGTAAACAGCTACTGCATAAGGAGTGAAGGGAACTGACCGGGGGGATGAAGGAAGATGCCACTGGGGCACAGGCCCGGAGCAGAAGAGCCTTGTGGTCAGACATTGTGGAACAAGTTCTGAGCAATGCAGACCTACAGCCACCAAACCTGAGCACAGGCCACCTCCGTGCCTGTGTGACCTTGGCCCAGTTCCTTTGCCTCTCTGAACCTGAGTTTCTCATCTGTAAAATGGGGATAATGACAACACTCCTCTTCTTAATTGAGATAATTAGATGAAATAATAGCTATGAAAAAATAGCAGAATGCCTCAAATAGAGTAAGAGTTCTATTGTGTTCACTGTTGTGTTTATTCTCCTGCAAGACATGAGAGGTAAGAGAATGCCTTTTCTCCTTTATGTGTTTACTTGAAATCACATCTACCATTTCTGTCTCCAACAAAACCCTTCTCAGAGATTAGATGCCGCTCCCTTTTTTTAAACTGCAAACTGGATATCAGTGCTCAAAGCTTCTACAGACGTCTCCAGCTCACCCCAAATGAAATTCATCCTCTTTTCCTCCAAAGTGGACCCTCCTCAGAGTTCTCAGTTCCCACAAATGGTATCAGAATCATCCAGGTTCAAAGCCTAGAGCTAGGCACTGAGCTGGGACTAGAGGCAGTCTCTGAGTGGGACTGGGAACCTGTCAATTAGTTGCCAAGTCCTGGAAATGAAAATCCCCAAACTTCTACATCTTTCTTTCCTGCAGCCCCCCTGCTTCTGCTTTGGTCCAGGGTCCTGCTGCCTTTTACTAGGACAACCATGGGCTCTGACTTGATCTCCCCATCTCTACTCTGCTTCCCTCTCTCCTTCTTTCCCTTCTCTTCCTCTCTCTAGTCTTTCCATCCATTTTTCTTTTATTTGCTCAAGGCAAAAGCCTTCATTATAAATTAAAAGTAGTTTAAAAGAACAAAGATATAAAGACTCCAATCCATAGTGAGGATACACTTATCATATCTCAAATTTCATTCATTCATTCATTCATTCATTCAGCCAACATTCACTGAGTACATAGTGTATGCACTATGAAGAGGGATACAGAAATGAAACAAATTAGATTTCCTAATGCCCAGCCCTACCAAGAATCTATCTATCAGTGGCTCCCCCCACCCGTAAAATTATGCACAGTACTCAGATCTCTCTATGCCAGAACATAGACCCACCCTTCCAGCTCTGGCTCTCACTCTCCTCTAGATACTTCCAACACTCCAGTCACACTGAACTGCCTGCTCTTCCACTTGTAAATCCTCTGAACTATTGCCCATGCTGTTCCCTCTGCCTGGAAGCATTCTTCACCTTGCATCTCTACCCACCTAAATCCCACCCAACCTTCAGGGCCCATCTCAAATATTTTCTCCTCCAGAAAGCCTTCAAGGACTGCACCAACTGGATGTGTTCTCTGTAGGAGCTCAGTAGCAGGGCTCCATAGAAGAAAACACATGAGCTTTCGAGTCAGACCTGGGTTTTGATCCCTGACCTGCCCAACACCAACTAGTACTTTGAGTAAGTTACACAGTTACTCTGAGCCTCACTTTTCCCACCTGCAAAATGAGGATAATACCCATCTCATGGGGTTGCTGTGAGGAGGGGAAGATTCCGGCAAAGCCACTAACTAAAATTATCTTTTTCATTTCTTTGTTTATTGGCAATACACCAACTAGACTGTAACTTCCACGACAGTAAGGATCTTGCTTGACATTTTTTATATTTTTATCCCCATATCTAAAACTGGCAGATAGCAAACATACAAGTATATATGGAATGAATATACCTCAGCTCTGCTGCTTATTAGATATGTGTCCTTGAGCAAGACACTCTTCTTCACTGGGTCTCATTTTCCTGAACTGTAAAGTGGGAATAAACAAGCCTACGTGAAGAGTTGTCCTGAAGGTTAAAAGGAATAAAGTTTGTGAAAGTGTCTGGTACAAAGCCCTTGGCAAATGCGAAAAGGCAGCCGTCTTTTCCCAATCACAAATACTCAAGACACAGTGAATCAGATGAGGCTCTTACCTCCCGTCTACATATTCCCCAATATATTGGCTTCCTGTGTACTCCATGGCTCCAGCCTCTAGCCTCCAGCCCTTGGGATCCCGGAGTCTCAGTGCGTCCCGTCTCACTATGACAACCAAGATGGGCGGGGCCTAAGCAAAGCCCCGCCCCCCAGCGCCTCCCGACCTTCCAGACACTGCGCACGCTCTGTGGCTCGCGGTTGGGCAGAGCAGTGCGCTTGCGTGGCCGGCTGCGCAGGCGCAGGCGCAGGCGTGAGGCGGCCCTTCGCGGTCGAAAGGGGAATTCAAGGAGACCGGGGCGACGCGGCTGCGGGCGCCTCCTCGGGTTTGGGGCTGCCGCCATCATGCCGGGGATAGTGGAGCTGCCTACTCTGGAGGATCTGAAAGTGCAGGAGGTGAGGCTCGTTCGGAAGCCAGGCAAGCGGGGCATAGGGCTGCAGCTTTTCGGGCCTGGGCCCAGCCCTGCTTCGTCTCACTAGACTGTGGGCCCCGGCTTCCCCCACGCAGTGCCCCCCCAACACAAACACAGGTCGCTTCCCGGACGCCCCCTCCTCACCTCCGGGAATCGCCTCACCCCAAGCCCATCATGCAGTGGCTCTGTAGCGCTTTCCTCTCCAAGCCCACCCTGACCCCCAACGATCTGCTTGTCATTTACGTGAATAATAGTGGTACTTTTTCTTAAGCACCAGCCAGGGCCACTTTACTTACTTTAATGGCACGTAATACTTAACCCTTTCCGCGAAGGGAATATGCATCCCCGGGTGCTCGTAGCCGAGCGAGAGAGACAGTCGCTTGCAGGTGGCCTCATCCTTACCGTGTTGGAGTGGAACTAGGAAAAGGAAGCAGCAAGAGGAGATGATACTGGAGAGTGGAGTTGCTAACAGCCCTGGGAGGGTGTTTGGTTATAGGACACTTAAGGCGCTCATTTATTTAGGAGGATATCATTGAATAATTGCCGTATACATACGCACCGGAGAATAAGAGGTATGGTCCCTGCCCTCATGGAGCTTGTAATCTGACGGGGAGACAGACATAAAGAGGCAGTTCCAGTACAGTGAAATTTGTGCTATGAGGTGAAGATGAGACAGTATATCCAAATTATTGGCAGTACAGCCACACCTTGTCTAGATGTCAGGCCGGATGCTAGTTAATTACTTTACATCCATTAATCACACTCTGCCAGCAGCACTATGATCTAGGGTATTTTTGGTCTCTTCGTGTGAAAGGTGAGAAAACAGGCCTTGGGAGTAGAGGTCATTCGCCCAAGGTCATATAGTTTAGTAAGTGGCGGAGCTGGACTGTGAATCCAGGTCTGAGTTTAACACCCACGCTTTTAAACTCTTGTATTACAGGCAAAAGCTGAAGGGAGTGAGAAGGCTTAGCAGGATGTTTTGTGTCTGGGAGACAAGTGCTCTTTGATGTGATTCTAGGGTTGTGGGAAGCTCAGTTGTTGCTAAGCCTGGAGATAGGTACGTCAGACTGGTAGGACTGGGAAGCAGCTTCTGCAAGGCCAGACTTATTTTATAAGTGAGGTGGTGGAAGGTTTTAAGGCAGAAGAGTGTCATGGCAGGCCTGGATAGTAGAAAGGCTAGGCTGCATAAAAGGAGAAGGAGGGTAACACTAAAAGTTATGTGCCAGAAGTTATATCCCGGAAGTTAAGGGTTTTACTTTCATGACTTCACTTAATCCTACGTGCCTGTGAGAATGGCAGCTATTGTTTTTCGCAGATGAAGGGCTTTTTGCTCTGCTCAGGGACTTTAAAGTAAAGTGACATTTATTAAGTGGTGGCCTCCAGTATTCAGTCTTTGATTTCTTGTCCCACAGTGAAGCTGGGTTAGCCTGAGACTGCTGGATTTTTCATGGGAACTTTAATTTGTTTCAGCAAACACCCGAGGTTCTACTTCTGCAAATATTCTGTATCTGGAATAAATTTGCCGTTAGTGTTTATACAGTTGAATTGAAATACAGATAATTACATAAATAACTACAATACAAGACAAAGTGATTAAATGCTATGGAAGAGGAGCAGACGTAGTTTAAGAGAAGAGAGCAGGATTTAAAGTCGGATCTAAATTCCAGGCCTAACTGCTCGGTTACCTTGATTAGTCACTTGGAGTATTTGCAGACATAATTATTTTATTTGTAAGATGAAATGATTCCAGCTCTATACTTCTCTGAGGCTGTAAAGGAAAGAGAGAAAGCACTTCTCAGGCATAATGTGAGACTTGGCTAAATGGTATTTGAAGAATAGCATTTATAGGCCGAGATGGAGAAATGGGCTTTAAGCAAGGGTTAGATCTGAGCGAAGGTAAGGAGATGGGAAAATGCAGGGCTCCACTGATGAGTTCTGGGGACCATGAGTTCAGTGTTCTGAGACAGCAACAAGTCCCTTTTTGGAAGCATCTTGGGTGAGAAGGCTGGATCCAGAGGCTTTAAATACCCCGTAAAAAGTTTAGGCTTTGTTCTGTTGTTAAGCCTGAATCCTTCCAGGGCTTTGTTGCTAATTTGTTTTAAGGGAATATGATAAGAATTGTCTTTTAGGAAGATCCCTCTGGCAGCTCTGTGAAGAATGGATTGAAGAGAGGAAAAGAAAAGCAAGATTAGTTTTAGTGGCTGTTGAAATAATGAGGAGGCTGTTAATGACCTCAACATAATTGGGGACTGCTCACAGAACGGAAGAACAGATGTATCTGGAAGTGATCAGATGCAGCAGTGACTTAGGTATCAGGCAGGAAAGGTTGAGGAGTCTGTCGGATTTGTGACCTGACAATGGGGCTGAGGAAGCCAGAGGGAGCAGATTTGATAGACAAATTAAACACATTTTGGACCTCGTTTTCTTTGGAGTTATAACACATCCCTGTGGAAGAAGCATTCAGGAAACTCCTTGTACACATTGACCGTTTTGAGCAGAAATAATAGCTAATATTTATGATGTGCTAGGCACTGTTCTTAATATTTTTATATGTGTTAACTCATTGAAATCCTCAATAGTCCTATCAAATAAGGACAGTTATTCCCCATTTTCCACAAATTAAGTAAAATGGAAGGCACAGCATAAATTAAAGACTGTAGAAAGAGGTGCAGACATGGTTTAAGGAAGAGAGCCGGACTGGAAGATTGGTTGTAGATTGTAAGACTTTTTCCTGCCTCCCTTTCCACACCTGCAGATTGTATAGACCTGCTCTATGGGGAGGCTGTCATGAGGGTAAATGAGGAAGATGCTGGAACTCTGTGTTCTTTGAGACAAAGGGAGCTGAATGAATTTGAGAGGGTTTTCACAGTAAGCAGCTGTGAAAAGATGTTGTTTCTGTTGGAACTCATCAGTCTTCGTGAAGAAGCAGGTGAGGGGAGATGGTGCCATCCAAAGTCCTTTGCCACCTCAGTGAAGGTAATGTAAGACAGAAAGGACTGACTGAAGGTCACGGTGTTTGAATTCCAGTTCTGCAGTTGCCACTGACCTGCTGTGTCGTCTTGAGCACATCTCTTTCCCCAGGAAAGAGATTCGGTGAGTGGTTATTGTGTTTTATTTTCCTGTGACAGAGCATATTTTATATGCTCAACAACATGGGTGTGCCTGGATTTTGAAAAGACCTCTACATTGGTAGGAAAGTCAGGCAAAGAATGCCGTAACTTTTTTGGGCACGATAGCTGTGAAAGCATTTGAAAAGTCTTTAAGGCATTTGTCAAGGAAGTAAATATAACTGACTTAATTTTTTAAATATATTAAGTTTTTAAAAATTTGAATCTTGATTTTTTTTTAAGATTTTATTTATTTATTTGACACAGAGAGAGACCACAAGTAGGCAGAGAGGCAGGCAGCAGGGGCGGCGGGGAGCAGTCTTCCCGCTGAGCAGAGAGCCCGATGTGGGGCTTGATCCCAGGACCCTGAGATCATGACTTGAGCCAAAGGCAGAGGCTTAACCCACTGAGCCACCCAGGTGCCCCGATTTTTCTTTTTTTTTAAGAGAGGGAGCACGAGTGCATGTATGCACGGAGGAGGGGCAGATGGAGAGGGAGAGAGAATGCCAAGCAGGCTCTGCGTCCAGTGCAGAGCCTGACATGGGGTTCGATCCCACAATCCTGACATCACGACCTGAGCCAAGATCAAGAGTCGGGTGCCTAATCGACTTGGCCACCTATATGCCCCTGTCTTGATTTTTATTCTCTCAGCTCTTTACAGGTAATACAGCAAACAAGAGTATTCCCCTCAATTAACCTAAATAAACTCTTACTATAAAAAAATGTAATACAAAATCTTAGAGATTTTTAAACAAATTTATTAAAGTTGTCATGCAGACTTTTATCATAAGTTTGTCTTTGCTTTGATAATTATAGCAAGTATAATATTAGTAGACATCGTCCTAACTTTGTTCTCCTCTTCCTGTAGTGTGTAGATGAATTACTCTCTTCATCTTTCCTTGCCATTTATTGTATTAATAATTTAACCTAAGCTATGTGAAATTCATAAAAAATAAGATTGTAGGGGCGCCTGGGTGTTACATTTGGTTAAGCATCTGATTCAGTTTCAGCTCAGGTCATGATCTCAGGGTTGTGAGATGGAGCCCTGTGGGGCTCTGCACTCGGTAGGGATTCTGCTTGAGACTCTCCCTGCCCCTCCCCTCCATGTGAACTCTCTCTCTCTCTCTCTCTCTCTAAAATAAATAAATCTTTAAAACATAAATCAAATTTATAAAATTTTTAGCATAAAAATAATTATAACATTATTCTTACATAAGAATCCTTAGTAAATATTTACAAATCAAATCCAGTAATATCTTACAGCATAATACACTATGGCAGACTAGATTTTATTCTATCTATAACGGGAGAGTTTTGGAAAATCTGTTAGTGCTCTATACTTACAGATTAATGAAAAAAAAACCCTGAAATTTTCAGTCTTTCCAGAAAGAACAGTAAAACAAAGCCAGTTCAGATTAGAAGGAAACTTCTTACTGAGGAATATCTGAAGAACTATATCCCAGACAACAGTGACAAACGTTGAACCGAACTGTGCTTTAAAGTCTAGAAAGAGGCCAGAGTATGCCTACTGCCATTGCTGTTCATCTGTATTATCCTAGAGTTTAGTCAAAGCAATAAGATAGGGGAAAAGGAAAAAAAAAGATACAAATATCAGAGAGGAAGGGCGGTAGTTTTTACTTATAAATGGGAGTTTTTCCTCTTAATTGTCATTAGTTTTGTATCAGAGCTGAGTTCAGAAAGATCTGGCTAGAGAGGAGATACAGTGTACAAACAAGCAGTAACGAATTTGAAAATCTAATAGAAAAAAATATCCTATTAAGTGTTTGAAAAATGTTATAATACTCTGAAATTAAACAAGAAATGTGCAAGGTTCCTATATGACTGAAGCTCTGGTTTTAACCAAAGAGCATAAGAATGACCTGAAGAAGAGGAGGGACATACTTTATTTTGGTGAAAAGGCATAATTCATGTAGTCTTGTCTCTTCTGTGAGTGTTGGATCCCCGTCCCTGGCGCGCAATGAGCACTCATCAGCTACTTGTGCTGGACACTATTTTGGGTGCTTGGTGAGCCACGGTCAACATGACATTTAATTATAGTTCCATTTAGGGAGAATTGACATCTTTAGTCTCAGCTCTCTGTTGAAAAAAATCCCTACCCTCTTGGAGCTTATATTCTAGTGGTCACACATAGAGTGACTGCTGATGATAGCTTTTATGAGGTCAGTAGAAAAAGATCCTCTGAGGAGATAAAATTTGAACAGAGACCCGATACCGTAAACATGCTTGTTCCCTCTGATATAATACATGACTAAACTTTGTGCAGTTCCAATGCAAATTATCGGACAAAGGGGTTCTTCTGAAAGAATAACGGAAGTGACTCTGAAACAGAGGAATGATGAGGAGGGTGGTCCTCCCAGACAGCAAACGTTCTAAGTTCTAGTAATGGAGCTGTTGTGGTATGGGCCCAGGAAAAGGCGGTGCACAAAGTTGGCCAGTAGACCCTTGCTGTGGGTGCAGTTAGAGGGACCTTGGTCTGTGTGCAGTCCCCTGTGAGTGAGCTGTAACTACGCTTTCTCAGGAAAGTGTCCTGGGAGGCAAGTGAGAGACTAACATAGTTATGGGGTGGCTACCTTGGATATAGTCTGTAATTGTAAAAAATTGAAAAATTTTAGTACTTTATTATTAGTAATAACTTTCTGGACTAGATGCCCTCTAACTGATCCTTTCCAGACTCATCCTCTGTGATTCTGTAGTCTTCTGGGAAATTTATCTGTTCTATCACTTTTATTCCTGAAAAGGAGACTCATCAAGGCTCCCCAGAGTTAGGGCCCTCCATCATCCTTCAGAACTCCGCTTTCAGAGAGGAAAGGGTTCTGTTAGGGCTGCCATTTCCTTATGTCTTAAATGGGGAGAGTAATGTCAACCCAATGAGATGACTCTGAAGGTATATAGAACATCATGCGTGTGAAAGAGCCTTGCGATTTCTAAAGCAGCGGAGATCACAAGGGATTATTATGGGATCCCCTAATTTTCGGGGTGGAGGTAGACCAGTGCTACCTGTATTTCCTCTGTTTTGAGTGGCAGGAGGTGAAGATGAGGAAGTGATATCCTGGTCACAGATCTGTGGTCTGTCTCCTGCTGTCCTTTCTCCAGGTGAAAGTCAGTTCTTCAGTGCTCAAAGCTGCCGCCCATCACTATGGAGTTCAGTGTGATAAGCCCAACAAGGAGTTCATGCTCTGCCGCTGGGAAGAAAAAGACCCCAGGCGGTGTTTAGAGGAAGGCAAGCTTGTCAACAAGTGTGCTCTGGACTTCTTCAGGTAACAGTCTTTCACAACAGTGCTGCGGGGCTGAAACATGTAGGTGTCTGTATCCCGGTGAACATTAAGTGAAGGAAGAGTTTTGGTAGGAAATGCAAGACCTTGAAATCTGATAGACCCAAAAAGCCTACAGTAAGTGATGCAGTTATTTTTGTTATTTGTTTTTATTATTTGGTGTGTTCTTTAATATCTGTGAATGTTAATTTCCAAATTATAGAATACTATGTTATCTTATATAGGATTGTTAGGAAAAATTTGTAGAAGTACGCAATAACAACTCAGTTCACTGCTTGCTAACAGGAATTCACTAGATTGCTGTTACTACAGAACACTCAGTTACCGTGGAGTGAAAAGTGGGTACAGAGTCAAGGTATTAAGTAGGCCATTATGCTTGATACTGTAAGTAAGAAAAATCCAGATTGTAATTGTAGGGAAATGTTTTGACAGACTGTCTTAAAAGGGACCGAAACTCTACTTGAAGGGAATTGGCTTGCGTAGCTGTAAAGCCCAGGAACAGGACTGGGATTGGGCAGGGCTGGAATCAAAGGGCTTGCGTAATTTCATAACTACTTCGTATCTTTTTGCCTCGCTTCTCCTCCCCCAGTCTCTTAGTTCTGTTTTTCTCTGTCAGGTTCATTTTCAGAGAGACTCTTTGCTTGCTGTAGCAGAAGTGGCCACCAGCCACTCCACACCGCTGTGCTGCTTGCCTAGTACACGTAGGCCAGCCGAGCCAGTTGTCCAGTGGTGTGAGCAGGGCTCCCGGGACCGAGTCTCATTGGCCTGGCTGCTTGATTTCATATGCATATCTTTGAATCAGGTGTGTTTCAGGAGATAAAATGCTGTGCTTGGTCAGGCCTAAATTGGGAAGTAGACTCAGATTCAGCTAAACCACTCTGCTGAGAGATAGGGAGGGATTGTTCCCCAAAGGGAAATTAGAAGGATGTTACAGAAGAATGGGGACTGACTGCTGGCTAGGCAAAACCCACAGATGTCCACTATAATGATGGGAGAGGGAAAAATCAAACTTCCTTCACATAATAGCTACTTTCTTTCTTTCTTGGTTCTGCTCTTTGTCCATATGCGAAGATATTTTTGTGGTTAGAGTCATAGTAGTGTGTGACTTAAAATTCATTTTTCCCTGAAACTGTTGGGAGCATTCTTTGCCGTTGCTGGATTGTCTTCATGACCATCATTTTTAATGGCTATATAATATTCCACCAGCGGGTAAACCAAACCTAATTTGCCTGACCAATTCCTGTTATTAAACATCATTTTTTCCCCAGTTTTTGATTGTTTTAGATAAAATTGCAGTGATTACCTTTGTGTGTAGCTCTTTTTCTCTTTTTAATTAATTCCGTGGCATAAACTTCTCAGTAGTGAGATTATGCTATGAAAAGGCTTTGAATATTATTTATGGCTCTTGGACTATAGTCGTCATTTTCTTAAAAGTTGGGTCACTTTATGCTGCCTTCAGCACTGTATCTTTTTTTTACCTTACCGGTATTGTGTATTATTTAAGTATTTGATAGGTGCAAAATGATATTTTATTCTTGCTTGAATCTGCATTGGTTTGATTGCTAACTAGTTTACGTGTTTACTTTTTAAACTTTTCTAAGAGAACTTTGGAAAACAATTTCTGCTTTGGCCTAGAGGTAGTACTTTTAAGTGGACGGTGTTTGGATTTCACAAGCTCCCGAGGTGCCCAGCTGCCTCCATGAGAGGTTGCTGCCTCCATGCTAAAGTTGCTCTTTGTAGGCATTAGGAGGTCATAGTTGGGTGTGGGTACCAGGGTAGCAGGAGAGACTGAGTACTCTAGTAATGCTAGCAGCTCTTCCGCTGTCCCATGCTGGAGGAATTAAAAAACTGGCCTTGGAAACAGTAGCCTGCTACCAGCCTGATTCTCAGTGGAGGGGGGTGCAGTTTTGTGTACTGTGGGCATCCTGTTCAGTGAGGCTAGGGGCCGTTCAGAAGAGCTCCATATGGCTTTGCTGGTCTTCCTTCTTTCCTGTGCACACCCCGCCACCCCCAGGTTATACGAGAATTCCTGGAAAGGTATGTAAGAAGCTGGGTACATTGGTTGCTTCCTAGGAGGGAAACCCAGCAAGAATGGAAAGCAGCTTTTTCACTGTGTATTTCCTCCATCCCATCTCTGAGGTTCTTGCTGAGCTGCGTGCAGTAAGATCCCCGTGTTGAGTGTAGCTAGATTCTTAGAGTACGGCAAGCTAGCACTTTCTAGTCATGATTCCATTAGGGGAAGGAGAGTGTTGCCTCATGTAAGGCTTTTACTTAAAATAATGGCATTTTATTCTTCGTTGAATTGGCATTTATTGGATTACCAGCAAGGCTGAATGGTGAGAGAAGGGAGTTCTGCAAAATAATTGAAGCTTATCTCTCACACACACAAGTTACCTTTTCTTCAACCAGTTTTGGTGGTCACTGAATGAGTTACATGCTGCCTTGCTTCTTAACAGAGGCCACCGAATGTAATTCAACTTTTTAAATGACCGGTGAATCTGTTTCTGTTCAGTGCGTCACTAGAGCGAGGGCTCCCAACTGTGAGGAGCGTAAGGTGGTTTGTCCACACCGATGCTTCAGGATCTTCCGCGTGTTGGTTTGTGTATTTGCCTTTTACATTTCCGTCTCTTCCTTTGCCATCGTCTCCGCGCTGCCTTCTGTCAGCGTGCCGCCTCGGATGATGCCGCCTCTTCAGGTTTGCTCAACCGATCACCTTTAGAATCGGATCTAAAGGCGAGACCACGTAGGCCCTAAGTGAGGAGTGTTCCGTGGAAAAGATAGTGCCTCAGACCGCAGTCTTCGCATTTCAACTCCTTTAGTTTCGCTGCATAGGTAAATGAGGCCTTCTTCCTCAGAAATCTTTTTCTACTTACTGGTTCTCAATCTGAGGATCTCCAGATTGTCTGTAAGTGAGGTAAGAGCGTCCGCTCCCCTACCTTTCAGAAGGCGAGGCTGTGCTTTTGAGGTCGGTGCTTGCTTTTTCCTTACTTTCCTGTTTTTCCTTCTTTTGCAAGGAGCCGTCCCCAACCGAGCCCTCTTTTCCAGGCAGATAAAGCTTCACTGTGCGGAGCCCTTCACAGACTATTGGACCTGCATCGACTACTCCGGCCTGCAGCTGTTTCGTCGCTGCCGCAGACAGCAGGCCGGGTTTGACGAGTGTGTGCTGGACAAGCTGGGATGGGCGCGGCCTGACCTGGGAGAACTGTCCAAGGTAAAAAGTCTCCTCCTGCTGGGGCTCCGCCTTCTGACCGACGGGTGGGGAAGGGCAGGAGGGGTGGTCAGAAAAGGGTCTTCTTTTTTGTTTTCTTTTTTAAAGATTTTATTTATTTGTTTGATAGAGATCACAAGCAGGCAGAGAGGCAGGCAGAGAGAGAGAGAGAGAGAGGAGGAAGCAGGCTCCCTGCCGAGCAGAGAGCCGGATGTGGGGCTCGATCCCAGGACCCTGGGATCATGACCTGAGCCGAAGGCAGAGGCTCTAACGCACGGAGCCACCCAGGCGCCCCAGAAAAGGGTCTTCTGTGAGTACAGATCGGATGGGAAAAAATCTGTTTATGAAACAGGTTAATGAGGGAGTGATTATACACAATCCAGGAGTTTAATAAAAATATTTCTTTAAATAGATCGTCCAGCATGTGCAGATTTTTGTTTAATTAGCTAATTGGAGAACAGAAGGGAGGAGATGAGGAGAGGCACAATGTTAGGGGCACTGGCAGTTGAAAGCATTGAAGTTACCCTAGAATTCAGAGAGGAAATAGGACCAAGGTATGCCGGATTCTACAGGCCAGATTTATCAGTACCTGAGATTTTTAAGTGTATCCCGGTAGTTTAAAAAGCACGTTTTCCTACTCTGTTCTGTATTTCCTATCTCAGTCATGACACCACCATCTCTTGAAACATCAGAAACCTCGATGTCTTTTTTCTTCATGTCCCCTTCTCCCTTTATAAAAAATCATCAGTTCCTATAGGTAAGCATTTCCTGGGTGATTTTTTTGAGTCTTCTCACTGTCCCCACATCTTGAACAGGATTCTTAATTTAGGCTGTGCGAATATCTGGGAGGGGAGGGTGGTCCTGTTCAGATTTTAGAAGACCTTATATCACCTGAAATTGAAGAATTTAGGCTATCATTACATCTTCACATGATCTGTATAAAAAATAAATATCACTTTCTTTTTAAAACTTTTCAGGGGCTTGCCCTTGCTTGCAGTATTCTAGCTTACAAGAGCCTGTGTGATCTGACTTATCCTGCTGCTGCTGTTTCGCTTTTTTGTTTTGGTTTTGTTTTGTTTTTGAGAGAGGGGAGCAGAGGGAGAAGAGAGTCGCACGATTCTCACACAGGGTTTGATCTCATGACGCTGAGATCATGACCTGAGCCGAAATCAAGAGTCAGACACTTAACCAACTGCACCACCCGGGTGCCCCGACCTGCTCCCGCTTCTTGAGCCTCAATCGTCCTCCATTACCTCTGGGACAGATAGGTGGCAGGATGGCAGGGAAAACTCGGGTTTGACTGGAGGAAGATAGTACTACTGAGTCACTGTGGGATCCTGAGCAAATTGGTGACTGTTTCCTGTCCTACCACATCTCCGAAATAGGACCAGTACTCATCCCTAGTTTTCTGTGAGGATTAAGCTCGAGAGCTTTTGTGAACTTCCAGCCTAACGCCTGGTGCATAGGTCCACAGTTTGCCCTTGTTCTCTTCCCTTTATGTATAGTATCTGTGGGTAGTTGGGTCTTAAGCTTGGTGTCATAAGGAGATGAGTGCTTTAGCAACTTTGTTTTGCTTTTGTCCAGATTGATTATCTTCAGATATCTTCTTTTGCTGCCCTGCACAAATCACTTTAAATTGTGGATAACTCTGTTGGAAGGTGGTGGGACCTACACAGTGACCAATGAAAACAACCTATTCTCATTCCTGTTTCTAATCAAAGGAGAATTAACAAATCATGCTGTTAAGAAAGCATATTGATTCCTGAACCTTTGCGTTAACATTTTTAAAAAACCTATAAAATACTGTCTTGTTTTCTAAAGTTTATTTCTTTAAGAGGATTATCAGTTTTAGTCATACTTCATATCAGAATCCAGTAATCTTTTTTTAGAAATGTCATGACCAGCTAGATAAAGCTTAACTTTTAGCTGCATTCACTTTTGCATTCTGCTTCCACCGGCTTGCCTTTCTTCCTTCTGTGCCGCTGGCCAGTTTCTGCTCACTCTTCTGCCCTCAGCTTTGATGTCAATGTCATTTGAAGTTTCCAACCTTCCTAACCAGTTACTCTCTCTCCCCCATAATTCTACCATCCTGGGAAGGCTAGCATTGACAGTTAACTTACGGAGCACCCGCAAAGCATCAGGCACCTGACTGTGTAGTATCCTAATAGCACTGTCAGCCAGTAGTCTCATCAAGAGATGGGAAATTGAGCATTGGGTAGACTGCCCAAGGTTGAATACCTAGCAGTTAGTTTGACCACATGCTTCTGCTCCTTTTCTCTTTCCATATGATATAGAAGAGGAAGTTGTTTTCTTGTTCTTGCCACAAATAATCTGTCCTTTTAAGGGGTCTGTTCATTACTTTAAATTTAAGAAACATGTTTCTAGATTTATTTCATACATATCTTGAATTCCTGAAAGGAGCTTCACATGCCAGGTGGAGGCATTTGGAGGAACTCTGTCAAGCAATAAGGAACCATTAGTGATCTCTGTGGTGGAGAGAGGAGAACACTGTTCTAAAAAACAAGCAAACAGCTACTCTGGACCTGTAGACAGAAGGCTTAGGTCCTTGCTCCAACTCAGACACGGAGCGTGTATCTTGATCACGGGCGGGTTAGACTCCCTGGTCCTCACCTGTGAACTACAGATAACGTCTCACAGTGTGGTGATAGCAATAATTGTGCTACTGTGTTCCTGAAAGCTCCATTCACAGTAAATGGTTTTTGAATTTGTGCAGATGGGAAGACTCATCAGTCATATCATAGGGAGTGGCTCGAAGATCAGACCACTGCATAACAACATTGTTAATAACTGTGGCCTTATCTTTCCATTTCTCTGTTTGTTTCCTCATCTTTAAAGTGAGAACAATTGCCGGTGGGTTTCTGATGGAGATTTTGTGACCATCAGGGCTGATGTGGATGTGACCACCTTCCGTCTCTCTCCTCTTACCATCGTGTAGTGCTCCAGTGAGCTGCCAGGCCTGTTGGCTTGGCTCTCCCAGTTCTGGTCCTGCCCCTCTCTCATCTAGCTTCCGGACCTTCCAGCCTGCACATGTGCTTGAACTGCTTCCCTGCTTCCGTGCACCTGTTACCACTGGGGTCAAATTCATACACTTCGCACATCGTCTGGTACCCTTCACTGTCAGGCCCTTGTCAACCAGTGTAGTATGTTATTTAAAATGTTATTTAAAAGCACAAGCTTTGGAGTAGGCAGATCTGGCTTCAAGGACTAGTTTTCCCACTGGTAAGCAGGTGGCCACAGGAAACCTCTGTGAGATGATCTCATGGGAGTTTGAGAATGAAATGGAATAAGGCACTCAGTATCGTTTCAGGCGGGCGCTTGCGTAGGTGCCTCTTTTCCCACCGCTATTCATGCAGTCTTTGCTTTGCCATTCTAAAGATATGCCTCTCTGTGTACACACACACTGATTACCTGGAATGTCTTTCTCCTGCTAATCTTTCTGCCTGGCTCATGGGCATCCTTTAAGATGACGCTAAAGGTCACCCCTCTGAAATCATCCAGCCCCAGCCTTCAGGATGGGTGACATGTGCACAGTCCTTGCTCTGAATCCTAAGTGTCAGCATTTAGTTCCTGCCTCAGTTGTGATAATTTGGTTAGGAAGTCTTGATTGATTTTCTTGTCTGGCTCCCTCGAGGACAGTGTGTCTTGTTCCTTACTGTTTCCGAAACTTCTACCACATGGAACGCCCCAGAGAAGGCTTTCTTAAATGTTCGTTCAAAGGTCAAATGAGTCTAAATATGGTTTGCTGGGGCTTGAAAAAAGAGGGTTAGTCGGGACAGCAGGACCAGAGAGGAAATGCTGGGAAGTACGTTCTTGGTCTCAGACCGTTGCACCTGACCTCAGCCTTGCTTCTGTCCTCTTCGCCCCTCACAGGTCACCAAAGTGAAAACAGATCGACCTTTACCGGAGAATCCCTATCACTCAAGAGCAAGACCAGAGCCCAACCCTGAGACCGAAGGGGAGCTGAAGCCTGCCAAACACGGCAGCCGTGTTTTTTTCTGGACCATGTAAAGACGGCTCCATGGCCCACATTCAGTCACATGCCCAGACAACCACTGGTGAAATTCCCATGCAGTTTGCATCGACCGATAGAGTGTTCTTTCCGGGATCACAAACTTAACAAAAAAGTTAATTTATGTGACTTGGCAGATATTCTATACCATTTCCTGGCCATTAAAAATTTTAAAGGAAACAGTTGTATTTTATTATGTTTTATATAACCTTTTGGCCTTTAAAGATGACTTCCCTTTGCTTGTTCTTCTTGTGGTCCTCCCTGCATCTCTCTCTTCGTTTTAAGTAGGCATTCACCAGTGTGGCCGGGGTGCCACATTCGACGAGGCAAAGATGACTATGTAAAGGAAAGGCCCTCTTACCTGTCTGCGTTCACACATTTTGAATTCTTACCTCTCTCCCCATCCAACATCTCAGACAAATAGCTTTTCCTAAAGGTCATACAAGGGAAGTGTCCAGGATAGGAGAAGTGAAGAAATGTTTGAGCCTTGTGACTCAGGCCATGGGAGGGGCCTCCTGGCTGGGTTTTAGGCAGTCTTGCTCAAAGTTTCTTAAAGAACCAAACTTCCACCACTTCCCCTTGATATCCCATCCTCAAGCATTATAACCCAGATGTTTTTCCTGATAGACAAGGGAGGTGGAGGCTGAACTCCCAGCTCCAAAGCCAGGAAGTCGGGAGGTCTGAGTGTCAATTCCAACCTTGGGTGTGTTCCTTAACCTCTTGTGAGAGGTTGAATTTGAGGACAAACTAAAGGCAACATGCTTATCTACCTCCTGGGCAGGTTAAAGCCACAAGTATTTATAAAGCTGTGGTTCAAAGCACTATTATGTCCTTATTTTCCCTTTCATTCAGTTCCTTTTTCACTACCAGGCTATTTCCTTTACATCTGACTGGGTCGCTCTACACCCTTATGCTCGTGGCCTTCAGTTGCACATGGCCCTGCGTAAGTCCGTGGCAACTCCCTGGGCTTTGGTTTCCTTTTTTGGCACTCTAAAAAGCAGAGTTGTCCTATAAGTCTTTCCGAAGGCCTTTCTAACTCCCACTCCAGAGATCCCAGGCGGGGAGAGTCCTGGGAGGCATTGGAGAGGTACAGGGCCTGTTGCCCAAAGTGTCAGCACAGCTCAAAGACAAAGCCCTGTGTGATCGGCCTGACCCCTCCCCCTACCCTAGTCCTACCCCACAGTTGGGAGCACTTTGGGGGAACCTCACGCTCACCTGTTCTGCAAAAGTTCCTGGCCGGCTGCCTTTGCCTCATTCTTGAAATTAATGTCGAAGAAGAATAGAGTCTTAAATTTTATTTTATTTTATTTATAAGTAAATTTTTATTTATATAAATAATATAAAATTTATAAATAAAATTTATTTTATTTTTTTAGATTTTATTTATTTGACAGATCACAAGTAGGCAGAAAGTCAGGCAGAGAGAGGGGGGTGGAAGCAGGCTCCTCACCAAGCAGAGAGCCCGATGCGGGGCTCGATCCCAGGACCCTGAGGTCATGACCCAAGCCAAAGGCAGAGGCTCAACACTTTGAGCCACCCAGGCACCCCAAATTCTTAAATTTTAAAAACAGCTAAGGCAACCTCTATTAACCTGTTGGTGGCCAAGTAGTTGGAAGCTACCCCTGGGGTGGGGAAGGTACAAGCATGCTCATGGATTGGCATTTATGTGACACCAAGCTATGTGTTGCTTCTTAGATTCTTTCTGCAAAGGAAGCTGGGACCCTCATGAGGAGTAGATATTTGTTGAGCACGGTGCATTGTGCCGAGTGCTTCCCATGTGCCAACTCTCAGTGCTCAGGTTTTGAAAGAGTCTGTTTGTCCGGTCCATTTCACAAAGGAACACTAGCTTAGGGAGCGGCGGAGAAGCCCCGGTCCTGACGAAAAATAGCAGGTGTGGTAGCCACATCAAGACTGGCTCTGGTGGCCATGCTTGTTCTTTGAAGACAGTGGTTCTCAGCCTTGGGTGCGAGTTCAAGTCATCTGGAGACCCTCAAATGCCTTTGTCTGGTTACTGCCCCCCAGAGATTCTGATTTAATTGATCTGCCAGTGCCTGGAGTTCTTTTTATTATTTTTTTCTTAAGATTTTATTTATCTGACTAGATAAAAAAGATCACAAGTAGGCAGAAAGGCAGGCAGAGAGAGGAGGAAGCAGGCTCCGTGCTGAGCAGAGAGCCCGATTTGGGGCTCGATCCCAGGACTCTGGGATCATGACCTGAGCCGAAGGCAGAGGCTTAACCCACTGAGCCACCCAGGCGCCCCGGGCCTGGAGTTTTTGAAAGCTCTCGAGATTACTCCAAGGTCCAGCCAGGGGATAGGTCACTGATAGTACATATAAAGCAGACCCAGGTTAAGCACTACTAAGTTGGAAGTGGCTAAACAGATTTAAACTCAGATACATCTGGTTCCAAAGTCCATACTCTTAGCATGTATTACTGCGTATAAGTCATGTAAGATCTTAAAATGAAGATTCTGGTTCAATTGGTCTGGAGTAAGTGCTGAGGTTTCTAGTAAGCTTCATGTTGGGGCTGATGGCTGCTGGACATGGACCACACTTTGGTTAACAAGGGAATAAACCATCTTTCTGAGTGGACAAACTTCAGCTGATGGATCCATCCTGCTGCAGGGTCTAGCTCCAGGTCCCCTGTGATAATTCACCTTTTTAGAATCAGAGCAACAAGGCTCGAGCTGTTAATGGCTGCAAATTCAATTGTAGGATGTTTTAACTTTTGCCCAAGTTGGACAGAAGTTCTTGCCTTTCCCCCCTCCCCACCTTGCTTTGAATTCCTTGGACAAAGAAACTAACATTTGGCTTTCCTGTATTCTTGATGGAATTACACCACATCATAGCCTTCTAGGACCAAAGCATCTAAGCAAAGATAGAATCCCCCAATATCTCAGAACAAACGCTTCTCTCAATTTCAGTAGGTGAAAGGTCACAGAACAATTTGAAAGCAGTTAGAGCAAAGGATCTCCGAGCAGGGCTTCAAATAAGAGAATCTTCCTGCTGGTTTGGCTGGAGAATAATGAGACTAATTCCTCCCATTTCCAAAGGAAATTTATCTGCCCCTTTTCCTCTGCCCAGCCTGTTCCTGTCTTCCCTATCTGAGCGAGTGGTGTCTCCATCCTTCCAGAGTCAAACATGAGACGCACCTTTTGACTCCTGCTCACTCCTCTTCGAGTTCCAGTCCAACACGCAGCCCTGTTGAGTTCCTTCCATAATCTCCCACATTTGTTACTTCCGTTTTTATCTGTCACTGTCCTTGCTTGTTTTTGTTCCCCTTGCCTGGGTTGTTAACACCGCTTCCGGATGGGTCTCCTACGGCCACCTCGAACTCCAGTGCACCCTCTGACTTGCTGCGTGTGCCTCTTACTGCTCAAAAACGGTCAGTGGCTGCTGAGTGGCTATTGACTGGGACCAAATTCTTACTGGCATTCTGACACTCCGTAATCTGGCCTTAGCTTAACCCATTTCCCCACCATTATCTTCTCCTTATCATGTGCCCCACCGTCTCCCAGGTGCCATTCCTCAGCACTGTTCTCTGGTTTCCTGATCATCACTGATGCTGTCATCCACTTGCTGGGAAACAACCCTTCCCCCATCTCTGCCTCTTGAAACTCTACCCATCTCTCAAGGCAAACACAAATGCTGTCTTCCCCAGGAAGTGTCCCCTTCCTACAGCCAGAAGTGGTCTTTCCTGCCCCTTTGTTCCCAGGACACAATATAACACGTGGGTTGAGCACAAGGGATCTGGAGTTGGGCTGCCTGGATCTGAATCCAGCCTCTTTCTCTCCAGAGGCCGACTGAGACACCACCAGCTTCCTCCCCCAGCACTGTTCCCCCAACTCAATCCACATGACTCTGCTCTCTGCCATTTCAGGCTCCCGTACCCTTCCTAGTATATGCCCTCTGCCCCAAAGTTCTCCCCTACCTCTTCTTGGTGAGTCTTTCCCTCGAGATGCAACTCGAATTTGTCTCCTTTGTAAAACATCCCTCAACTACCCCCAGAGTGAACCACACCTTCCCTTCCTCCGCATTCAAGAGCATCCTTGACCATGACGGCTGTCGTACCCCTTGTGAGCAAGAATCGCATCCCATTTTCCACAGCATCTACTTGGTGTCACGGCAGCTGGTGGATAGTCACTGCTTGATAACTATTCTTTGGACGAATGTTATTCACCCATTGGCCTCTCTAAAAGGGATTAGCTTAGTTGCTCATAAATGTGTATCTTTGTGCAGAATAAACATAAGAATGTTTTCTGTTCAAAGAGGGGTGCTGGTTTCTGCTGTAATGATTTAGCATCATTGGAGAAAGAAGGAAACCCTCAGGTTTTTGCCTTTTTTTTTCCCCCCTAAAAGAGCACAGAAATCTCTGTCACGGTCTCAGTAAAAATGCTGTCTGTGAACGGAAGGGAGAATGCATAAAAGGTCAGATTAGGCTATGGTAATAAGAAATATAATTGCATGCTGGTATTCCTTTAATTTGAGGGTTGAATGCAAATTAAGCAGGCATGCCCTTTCTGGAAGCCTTGTTTTAATCAATTCTGCTGCTCTGGTGGAAGAGTTGAAGCCATAAAGGATGATAATAATGTTTCTTTCATTTGCCATCTGAAACTACGGTATTAGGTGATGTGACAGTATTTTGATGTAAAGGCTTCTTTCCTTCCTTCCTTCTTTGCTTGCTTGCTTCCTTCCTTCCTTCCTTCCTTCCTTCTGATTGTCTGCAGACCATGCAGCACCATTTTGTTGCTGGGTTCCAAGGATCTGCGGTTCCCAGTGGTGAAGTCAGCCCCATGAACTTTCAAGTAAAGCCTTTGGCATCTTTTCTTCTCTATTGGTGTGTGATGGGCAGCGGGCACAGTTGGGGGTGGTGGAGGGCCCTGATCCCGTTCCTAGCTCCATCTCTGACCTTGTTGTGTGGCTTTGGCAAAGCACTTCCCCTCTGAGTCAGTTTCTTTAGCTGTAAAGTGAAGTATGGGACTAAGATGGTATCCAGGCTCTTTTCCACGCCAAGAGTTATATGAAACACTGTTTCTCTGCTAGCCAACTTGTTGGGGGAGATGATGGAGTTTTATTGGTTAGATCTGATCACCTGAGCAGTTCATTCTGGAAATTTCACTAAAATGAGAAGGGCATTTCAGGCTTTGTTTTAAATAAATCACCCACAGTGGCATTTAAAGGGCATGATGTAGAAGAGACTGAGGGAGTTGATCATCTATTTAGAAATCGTTTCCTGTAACTTGTTATTTGAGGCTGAGTTTGTTCCGAGGATTATTATGAAGGCTTTGCACTTAAGAGTTGAAGGAGGAACCCTTTGGAGACCATCCCCTATTTGGACTCCTTCTGATTGCTAAGTCCAGTCTGAAGCACCCTGCCCTCGTGGTTCAGACTGGCTGACAGCGGAGGCTGGGGCAGAGTGGAGGGTGGAAGTGGGGAGGGTCACCTGGGGGAACAGGCAGCAGCACCCAGAATATGAGGGGGGACTGGACATCAGAAGCCCAAAGGCCAGCAAGTGGGATAAACTGAGACAGAACCAAGGCAGCGTGATTGGGAGGCAAACATCCTACTAGAGTCGCCTACAAAAACTATGGGCAGGCAGTTTGCAGAAAAGAACATCAGAATGGCCAACAAACTTATGAAAAGATGATTAACCTCAGGAGTAGTCAGAACAATCCAGATTAAAGCCAGTGTGAGATGCCATTTTATTAGTTCAGCCAAATCAAGTATTGCCCCAGATGTGGGGGGGTGGAGGGAGGGTGTTCTAGCCTGGGGGCAGGAGCACAAACTGATTCATTGATACGTTATGTTGGGAGGACAATTTGCTGCCTCTACCAAAATACAAAGTATGTGTAGCATTTCACATCTGTAAAAATGTATGCGACAGAAGTGCTGATTCAAGTGTTTTAAGACGCGTACAGGGATGTTTGTTGCAACGTTATTTGTAAAAATGGACAGAGAGAGAGAGAGAGAGACAACCCAAATGTTGGGCAGTGGTGGCAGAGGGGTCGAATGACTTGAAGCAGAATCATATGGTGCGATCCTGGGTGGCCAGGCAAAGGCCTCAGGGGGTTCTCTATGTTGCCACAGAAGATTTCTAGGAGATCTGGCTCCCTTGCGTGTCAAATGATTACATGGTGATGATCGGTCTACTGGTCTACCTTCCTTTCTTGACTTGAGCTTCCCCAAACCAGAAACCATGTGTATTTTATCTCTGACAGAAGCAAAATTGAAACCCTAAAAAATCTCTAAAAACTGGGGTCATTGCTTCTCATGGAGCTGTGAGTCTAGAGTTGGGGAGTGACTAGAAATGAAGGCAGGAGGAGGGACAGGAGAGGAGAGGGGGAGGGAGATGACTTGCTCAAGACCACAGAGCTCTAGGCTTCCTTGGCAAACAGGGTTCCATTGACTGCTCTGGCTGGTGACTAATGCAGGGCTTCATGCCTCTGAGGGACTGGAGAAACACACCTCATGTCTTTGAGATGTCGCTCCCTCCTCCGAGAAATGAGGACAACCACAATGCTTCCTTTCCGAGCTGGTTATGCTGATTCAGTAATAAGATGAGTGTGTACAATGCCTGGCACCACGTAGGTATGCAGTGAACGTGACCCTCTTAAGGTAACAGGTGCACCCATAGTGGGGTTGTGAGACAAGCTGGACTGGCAGCGGAGCCTAGATTTTCCAGAGAAGTAGGACATGATACCCGCCTGAATGGCGGCCCCCAGCGCCGTGTTCCCTGTGAGTCAGCTTTGGGCTAATTGGTGGACAATGGAGCTAATGAAAAGGCCATGTTCCTCGACAAAAGTACCCACCCAACTCCCAAGCTCGGAGACAGCTTGAACCAGTTGAGTGGCTCTCAGCTTCCGGGGAGGGTCCCAGCCTGCTGGTGGACTGGAGATGCAGACACCCTCCTGCGCCAGGTCTGGCCTCCCACTCCTCACCAAGTCCAGTGCCAGGAATCCAGCTGGGAACCGGTGTGTCTCGTGGAGCATCAGCACTGGCAAGACTTTAGGCACCAATAAATTCCCTTTACTTCACAAATAGGGAAACCGAGGGCCACAGATGGGAAGGGCTCCAAGAACTGCAAAATTAGAATTGAGTCTAGACTTCTGGCTTGCTCACCCTGGGCTACCTGAGGGGCTGCAGCCAGATGGGAGAAGGTTGTGCAGAGCTGGATGTGTGGGTCACGGCTGGGGGGCGGGATAAGGGTTTGCAGACAGGGGACAATGTGAGCAAAGGAGGCACTGTGGAGGCCCAGCGTGGAAACAGTGCCAACAACAGCTAACATTTCTTGGGCGCCTCTCTTTGTCAGGCACTACACCAAATATTTTACATTTATTGGCCCATTCATTCTTCATAATGATGTCTGTTTTGTGTTATTTTAGAAGAAACTGAAGCTCAGAAAGACCATGTCATTGTCCTGGTCGCATAGCTCCTAAATGACAGAACTAGGATTTAAACCCAATTGTGTCTGACTCTCGAACTGTCAGTCTTCTTTTTTTTTTTAAATGGTGTTATCTCTCTCTTTTTTTTTTAATGGTATTCTCTCTTTTTTTTTTAAGATTTTATTTATTTATTTGACAGAGATCACAAGTAGGCAGAGAGGCAGACAGAGAGAGAGGGGGAAACAGGCTCCCCGCTGAGCAGAGAGCCCGATGTGGGGCTCTATCCCAGGACCCCGGGATCATGACCTGAGCCGAAGGCAGAGGCTTTAACCCACTGAGCCACCCTGGTGCCCCTCAAACTGTCAGTCTTTACCAGTCTTAACACACCATACACATCCCACATGCGTGTGGAAATGCTCGGCATGTGGTAGCTTGAAAAATGTGAGTTGACCATTTCCTCCCTTCAGAGTCCAAGTCACATTCTTCAGGTGCCTACTAAGTGCTGAGCACTCCCTCCCGTCCCATCCAAGTGCGGTGGCGCTCGCTACTACTACTACTATAGTCACTATGTCCTTTGATCGATGTGCGTGTTCTGCTAGGTAAGGACACGTCCCCCAAGTTTCTGATGGGGAGTCGAGGCCCAGAGAAGTCAGGTGGCCTGCCCGCTGAAACCCGGCCGGCTGGGGACAGAGCGAGACATCAGACTCCAAGAGATAAGCATAAGGGACAGCCCGGCCAGGTCTCAGGAGGTGGGGAGGGATGGGCCAGGCCCAGGCCCAGGGCAGCAGCCTCTTCCTGGCTTCCTGACAGCGCTATTGTTTGAAGCCGGTTCCTGGACATCCAGGAAATGGGCGACATCACTCCCGACCAAGGAGAGGAAGCTGCTTGAATGTTTGAGCTCCACCTCACGCGCTGGCCCTGCGGCTGGAGACGGGAGCCAGGCCAAGGCTGCCTGACACCTCCCCCCGCTTGCTCAGCCGGGCCACCCAACCCCCACTCTGGTGTCTGGCCCGCTGCTGCCTGCCCTCTGAGGCATCTCCAGGGCGCCACTGAAGCCCCTCTAGGAGGGCCACAGCCCTATGCGTCCTGTGGGTTGGGACTCACCTCCCACCACGCCTCCTGCAGGATGGGAAGCCTCAGTTTCCTTATCCGTATGAAGGCAGAACTGGTGAGGTGGGGCTGGTCTGGGTCAACTCAAAGGGCACTTTCACCTCTGTTGCTCTGGAATCCTGAGTCTGAGCATCTTTTTGCCTGGATGAGGGGAGGGGGCGCCATGGGTCGCACCTGGGGCCTCAGAAAGAGAAGGGAGAGGAGCTCAGGGGGGCAGAGCTCTCACTGAGGTTGGAACAAGGTGACAGGGCAAAGCAGAAATCGGGGATGGTTCTTTCTCTTGGACTCTGGAATCAGCAGTATTCCAGTATAACTTCTGCCACTTATTGGCTGTGTGACCTTGAGCAAGTCACTCTACCTCTCTGAGCCTTTGTTTTCACACCCGTGAAATGCACACAGGAAGACATCATTTGCAGAGTGGTTGTGGGAATTAAACGGGGTCATGGGCACAACAGGAGCCCGAGGCACGTGGCAAGCGCGGGGCTCCTCTCCCCTCACTCGGGGGAGATGGCAGCAGATGGAGTGAGGTGGGGAAACAGACACTGCAGCATCCGAGTTCAGCGGCCAAAACTCTGGGGGAGCTGGGAAAACAAAGGCGCGGTTCTGTTTCCTGACTCCCCAAGGGCTGGGAAAGCCAGGCCCAGTGGTTGGTGGCGGGGGTCAGTGCCTGGCATTTGGCAAACTCGCGGGTCACTGTCACCCAGGATTGTGTGTAGCACGAGCTGGTTTGGACGCAGAATGGAAACCACAGCCTGGATGAATGGCTTGTGCCCTTGGGGGGTCACCTGGTGCCCCTGCTAGTCTACAACACCGGTTCAGTGAGGTCACGAGATAGATGGCGGACGATTCCCTCTCCTGTGGTCACAGAACCAGTCGGGACTGGAACAGGGCCCCCTGCCTCCCAATCCCAGGCTCTTTGTGCTTGAGGAGGGCCCTGGGATCGGAGAAGCCCCCCTTTACTCCCCAGCTCCAGTCCAGGAGATGAGAGTCAGTCTCTTGTCAGAGAAAAGAAGGGGGCCAGAGCCACCTGTTTTCGTGCTCGCAGAGAAGAGACGGCCCCAAGCCGTGTCCCTCCCAGATTGCTTTTCTCCTGGGCTCCCCAGCATTCCTGACCTGCCCCAGCCAGCGGGGGCTGGGGACTTTGAACCTTCTCTCTACCTCTTGGACCTCAGGCTCCTCTTCTGTTAAACTGGCAGTAAGTATCCTTCTCAAGGGCTGCAGTGAAGCAACAGAGAGGAAGCGCTCTGAAGCCCCGGGCAGGTGAGGGGCTGTGGTGGACCTTTCATTTGGATAATAGCATTAGTTGAGCACCTAGTTTGTGCCTTATCATTTGCCCCACACTCCACAGCAACCTGTAAGGGAGGCATCTCATGGATAAGGAAACAAGGTGCAGAGAAAGAATCTATCCAAGGCCACATAAGGTACCCGTGGCTTCTAGGAGACCAGAACTCCAGTCCCTGGTTCCAGTCCAAGGGAGCCCTCTCCCACACTCTGCTGTCCCGGCCTGGCAGCCCTGCCATGCTATGCTGGGGGCAGGGAGGGGAGGATGAAGAGAAGAGGGGGAGGGTTAGAACCCCCCCTCTCCCCAGCCTCCCACCGTAGGAAACAAATCTCCAGGAAGCCCAGCGGGTGGCTGGGTCCCAGCGCTGATTGCAGGAGATGGCACCAGGGCCAGGCGGTTGCCATGGCGACTTCCTGAATGTAGCACTGTTCCTGCTGAGGCTTTGGGAAGTGGAGACATACCTGGGCAGCCCCTGCACTGGCTCGGGCTCTCGGAGGGGGAGGACACGCAGGTCTGTGGCAGGCGGGCTCACATGGAATCCACACAGACGTGAGTGAGCTCTGGCAGCAGCGAGCCTGGAGTTGGAGCATGCACATGGGCCTGGGGTGCAGAGATCCACTTGGGACTGGGTGCAAACCTTTCTGACAGTGAGCAGATCTTCTAGGGATGGGAACCAGCGAGGGAACAGAAGGAGTTGGGAAGGTGTTCTTGGCAGAGGGAACAAGAGGGAGCCGCTTGAGAGCGGCCAGGCTGCAGCTGGGCCGGACGAAGTGGGGTGGGGTCGGATCACCTGGGGGTCTGCATGCCAGGCTGAGGAGTGTGGACCTTCTGCTGGAGGCACTGGTGAGCCAGAGTGGGCTTGGCAGCAGAGAGGTAGCATGGAGGACCTGAGATCACATCAGTGGCCCATGCAGGGTTAGTCAAAGATGGGAGAATGAAGGCGGGGGACCAGGGTGGAGGCTGATCTCCCTTACTTAATGGCTCTATTTTTTTAAATTAGCATTTTTACTTTCTAACACATAACCACTTATTTAAAATATTTATTGCTTGTTATCTGTCTTCCCCACTAGGAGCAAAGGGATTTGTCTGCTTTGTTCACTGGTGTATATCAAGCACCAAAATGAGTGTCTGGTACATGGTGTTCAGTAAATACTCACTGCATGGATGGATGGATGGATGGATGGATGGATGGATGGATGGAT